>NW_028288822.1:1075143-1228735 GCF_059628265.1 Tinamus guttatus | reverse complement strand
AGAAATACTGTTCTGTGGTTGAAGTAGAAAAGCAGGACTGATGTTCTCCGTAATGCTGCACTAATTCAGCAATGCAAGACAGATGCCCTTCCAGTATAAACTTGGAGCGCAAGGCAGATGTTTCATCCCAGGTTCTAAACAACCTATTTCTTTAAGTAAAGAGGATAGACAAGGATCAGTGTTTGCCAATAACTAAAGATCAAGACTTTACATACAGGTGACAGAGTCCAGTTAAGAGAAACTTAACTTCAGCACATAAATCCTTGTTATGCAAATTTCTGTCCGCTTCCCTTTCCTCCAGCTATGCTACAGGAGTTTTTAATCAACAGAGCTTTGCATGTAAAGAAAACATGCAGGCGTTAGAAGATGCATCTCCTTTCATATAAAATCAATACTGAAGTTACATAATTCCTATTAACTTCACTTGCAAATCAGATCAGTAAAGCTGAAGTGCTTCTTGTATGATTCTGTAACTGTTAATTCATGACAGCATTTCGGTCTTTAACTGATGAATTCAACAGCCCTTTTCTTCACTAGAAGTTTTCTGTGATTTTTGGGTTGGCTTTATGTTTTGACGTTTTTCGTTTTGGTGTTTTGGTTTTTTTGTTTGGTTTGGGGGGGATCTTATTTATCTTGTTCTTTTCCTAACTTCCTTCATAGGATTCAAATAAACTGACCTTGATGTTGGAAGATACAGAAAACTGGCTTTATGAAGATGGAGAAGACCAGCCAAAACAAGTGTATATGGATAAGCTTCAGGAGTTAAGAGTAAGGCTTTAAGTTTTTTTTATATGAAACACATGTGTCTGTGTATGTTCACACAGGTATATGAGTACGCATGTATACCTACACACTAGTTAATGTAAAAGATGCCTGTGTTCATAGGCACATGCAGGTTTAGTAAATTTACTGGGTAGGAAAGTCCAGGTTGTTTGTGGATGTTTTTCAGTTAGGCAATGAGCATATAATTTAGAGTTAAGAATACAGTCTATTTTAACGCTGACTTCTAACCTGAAAACTCAAAACTCTCAAATTAAGTGAAGACTCAATAGCTACAAATAATAGAACTTGAACTAATTGCTATGAGAACTTTTTATAATACTCCATTCTGATAGAGACTGCAGTGTGTGGGTTCTTCCCCACCACCTGCACAGTCCCTCAGGTCTTATTCATGCTGATTTTTTTTAAAAACATTATGAGGAAATTACATAGCTGAAATGTTTTGACAGCAGCTGTCTGTAAACTTGCAATGGTATTCTACAGTTAAACCAAATATTCAGTTTTATGATACAGTACTTAATGCACTTTTTAGCCTTTAACAGAAGCTTTTACTTTATTGTGGTTATGTTTGCAGAAATTTGGACAACCTATTCAGGAAAGATATATGGAACACGAAGAGAGACCAAAAGCTTTAAATGAACTGGGAAAGAAGATTCAGCTCCTCATGAAAGCAGTAGAAGCATATAAAAATAAGGTAGAAACAAATTATTCGGGGAACAAACTACTTTGCGGGCAAGGTGCGAGGCTGGCTGTGGGTTTAGAAAACACTGGTTTTCTAACAGTTTGTTACTCCTACAGTGTTGGTCACAGGTTCCTGCCAACTTCTTAAATTGTCTGAAGTGCTAGCCGAGAAGGCTCCTTGCTCAAAATACATGAATCATATAGCCATTGCGGGGGGGGGCGGGGAGACGTTGTTTTATTTTTGTTTTTCCACTGACTGGTACCACTAGAAATTGTGACAGATATTTCAACTGATGGCTGTTACCATTATTTCTATAATTTACAAGATATATTGAAGTTAGAGATGCTGAGAATCTCAGGTGCCTTTTTGCAACTTCAGTATCAACTTGTGTTTTTGCAATATGTTCTGAAGATCAATTTTTTAAAATATTTGTAAAAAAATAATCCTCCATGTCTGTGTCCTACAGTCATTCTTCACTTGTTAAAGCATTTATTTCTAGTGGACTGGAGCAGTGTTACTCTGCCTATGAAGTTCTTAAATAGGTGAGAGGCATATACTTTTTATACACATCTTTGTCCATAGGATGAAAAATATGATCACCTAGACCCTTCTGAGATGGAAAAAGTTGAAAAATACATTAGTGAAGCTATGAATTGGTTGAACAGCAAAATGAATGCCCAAAATAAACTAAGCTTAACTCAGGATCCAGTCGTCAAAGTGGCAGAAATGTTGGCAAAATCCAAGGTAAAACCATTACTTTTATATGTAGCTTTCTGATCGTGTTTTTGAACAGTTATGGAAGAACCATGGAGAGGGAGGAGCATTATTGCTCATACTCATTCCTAGCTCTTGACTACCTCTGCAGTAACAAAGCATGAGCTTTGAATATCTCTTTAAGCATCCTGAATGAAAGCAGCAGGCATACTAGAACACAGGTTCCCATAGGCTGTTAATAAAGTGCTAGCTTTTTAGCTAGTGGAAGTTTGCTTTTTAAGTGTCTGGTTTTGATAGAATCTAAGTGTAATCTTTAGAAGTTACAGTTAAGGTGGTTATGAAGATGCAGCAAACTTGAGGAAGTCTGGGTTCATTTAGTGACAGTCATCACATTAACTCACTTGTTTTCTCATTTCTAATGCACTTAGGAGCTGGATAGCTTCTGTAACCCTATTGTGTACAAGCCCAAGCCAAAGGTAGAAGCTCCTAGCAATGGGCAGGCGAAAGCTAATGGTGAGCACAACGGACCAGTGAACGGGCAGAGCGGAGCCGAATCCAGGCCAGATCCAGCCAAGGAGTACTCCCAGCAGACCAAACCGTCTGGAGAAATGGAAGTGGACTAAATCCTACGTTTCTTTCACTTAATTAAAATAGTGCAAGAACCACAGGGTCCATTCTTTTGTCTGGTACACACCTCAAATGTTCAGTTATTCCTAGCCAACTTTGTCATTTGTTGTTGCAGTAGTTTTTTGAAAGTGTTTTATATTAAGTACACTTCTGTTCATTTCCACTGATGCTGCTTATGTGGAGCTTTAGCCAAATGTAGATTGTATAAGTCAGTTCAAGCTTTCCCAATATATTTTATATCTCAAACATACAGAATTGATATATAAATGGCAACAATCTACCTTATTTAAAGCTTTTATTGTGGATAAACCTCAGCTCCTTTATTCAGGAAAGGATACTGTATTGCACTACTGATGCTCAAGTATAGATCTAACTGCATCTTTATTTTGGAAAAATATTGGAATTGAAGTGGCAAACTGTCACTTGAAGCACTGACCTTTTCTAGTTATTGTATTGTTATAATTTAAATATTAAAATAGAGGTTAGTTGGCATACTAGTCCATCTTGTTGATGTACCATGAGAACTATATGGTGTCTTTTTCATATAAGTTGATTATACAAGTTTAAACTTTTTTCAGAATCCCCATACCACTATCATATTTAATCTTAGTTATAAAGTACTTGCATAATGGCTCTGCCATTTGCTGAAGCTAAGTGAGTGGTCTCATTGGACATTGCTGTACATAATGTACTGTGCTTATGATAGGATGATGCTAATATTAGTATGAAGTGGTAGCATATACAAGGACTGTTGCATAGGTTTCCCTTAAAAATGTCTGACTTCCCATATTATTACTTACTGCTCATTTTGTTTTGAATGAAGTCTATCTTGATCACATCTTATTCTGAGGAAGAGAAGCAGCAGAAACTGCTTCAGTATCCTGGCTCTTGGAAAACTTAATTCCAAGGTTGCTTAAATGATGTTTATTGCAAACTTGAAACAAATACTGAGTGAGGGCTTGTTTAAGCTGTGGTACTTGGCATGATCCTTTTGGAACAAGGATCTAAACAGCAGCCCACAAGCTGAGTCTTTATTAGCTCCAACAATAAGAAATCTATTTGATAAATTTCTATAACTTATTAATGAGCTTTGGTCATTCACTTGATTTAATGGAGGTGTCTAAAATACAGTGCATTAGAAAGTTGAGTCACTTTGGCTCTGTCTACTTTGTCCAAATCTAATCTCACATATTCTCAATACTTAGGTCAGTCATGGAGAAATTGAAGTTGCTTTTTTCCTCTCGACTTCAATACATAACCCAGCCACCCTCATTACAAGAATAAGGCTAGGCTACTGTACTACAGAAAGTGGTTTATTAGCCAAACCAGCCTACCCAAAGGAGATGAGTGGCATCATAACATTTTAAAGTGACTTAAAGTCCATTTTGGTAATGCAGTAGAAAAGGCATTGGCCAAACTGGCATTCCAGTAGCCCTTCTCCTAGGGCACAGCTTACTGCTGTTGTACGTGAACCAAGTGTCTTTGGCAGTTGTTTTATTGTGGGCAGTGCCCTGCTTCTCCCTGTTATTGGGCAGGGAGAGGATTACAGTGCAGTATGTGAAATGCTGCTCTCCCCTAGCTTCACAGGAGCAGGAACCATCACTTATACATGCTGCTAAACTTAGAGCACACTTACAGCTGCTAAAAAAATTTAGCCCACTTACAGGGCTAAAAAATAGACACCTTGTGACTGCCAGAGGTGACTTGGCTTTCATGCCCTCCCCCTGCCCCGATGCAGTTGGGGGGGGGGGGGGGTCTGGCGCTCTTGAGTTTATATATTTAAATCCCTTGAACAACCGGCTGGTCTTGAAGGGAGCTGCAGCTATTTTGTAACCTCAAGCTTAAATGCTGCTGTAGTTGCAAGTCTTGGGCAACAGCTCCATGACTAGTTTTGTCAGTTGTTCTCAGTTTAA
This sequence comes from Tinamus guttatus, assembly GCF_059628265.1. Lineage (NCBI taxonomy): Eukaryota > Metazoa > Chordata > Aves > Tinamiformes > Tinamidae > Tinamus > Tinamus guttatus. Next base: position 1,224,019 of record NW_028288822.1, on the reverse strand, counting down.
GGCAGCATGTGACTACTGAAGCTCCACTCAAACAGGCTTTAACATTATACCAAGTGTTCTAAGGGCTTTGCTGCAATAGTGTAATGATTACTATCTTAACATTTAAATGTCTTAAGATGCCGATATTTTAAGTCCTGTAGGTTTTCTCCCTGATACAGGGCAGGGGAAGAACTCACTTACTGGAAAAAAGGTCTTGGGTAAGAAAAAAATCTAGCCTTTGTTTTTAGTCATTAAATATTACAGACACTGGAGACAATTTATATATATATATATATATATATACACACACACACACATATATATATATATATATGAGAGATAAGACCAAAAGTTCTGCTGCTCAGTAGATCAAGCTTAAGAGTAGAGAGGGTTAAGATGAGCAGCAGAACTTAGTCCTCTTTGGTGGTGTGCCTGCTCTGGCTTTAGCCCCCTGGGAGGATGTTGCACGGAGGAGGTCGAGAATTCCACAGGCCAAGGCAAAACTGTTAGAGAGTCAGTATCACATTTTATGTTAATAGGCCCTCCTGCAAAGGATGAATGTGACCCACATCTACAATTCTCAACTAATTAGTAACTGTGCACAAGTTGAAGGTTAAATTCTGCTTGTCAGTCTGAACAAGAAAAAGATTACACTGTGGCCAAGAGAATGAGTATTTGGGAGTACAAAGTTACAGGTTTTGCTAGGGTATCAACAGTATGCTATATAATTTTTTTAATATAAACAGCTATCATGTGTTAACACTTTCTAATGTTTATGTTGAAGGCCAGACACCTTTCTTACCTGTTTGAAAATGTTTCTGCCATCCCCTAAAGCAAAAAAATCAAGCAATATGCCATCTTGGAGAACATAATGCAGTTATATTTTAGAAGGGTTTTATGAAGGCAGTTTCTAAGTTCAGATAATTGTGCTGTTTTAGAACTAAACTGTTGCTACTTTTTATCTATAAGATGTTTCTTTTTTCATTTAAGAAGCAGAGATAATCTGCTTTTTATTCTTGAGCATTCATTATTCAAGAAAATGATTTTAAACTGATTTGCTTCACTAAAACAGCTCCTAGCAGCTAAGTTGGAAAATTGACTCGGTTGCTTTTCCACATCTCTTAGTATACTGTCTTTTAAAGATCAAGCCCTGGATTTCATCTGAACTTCATTTGGCTGGTAAAGATAGAAGCAGACAAGAAATCTTCCTTGCAGGGCTGCCTGTAAGTCTTGAGTGAACGCTGACAAGGGAGCTGGCTCTGCAGCAGCATACTGCAGCTGCCTTTTTTTCTTGCTCCCTTTTTGGGCAGGAGCTGACTCAGTATGGAAACGCCTCTCCCCTTGTTTTAGACTGTCTTTGAACAGTAAAACAAGGATGCTGCCTTGGGGGCCTGCTTCCAAACCTTGGAGGAGGAAGCTGGGGGCTTGAGAATCCATGACGTGTTGGTGAAGCATCTGCCTCGAAACAAGCAGGACTTCCTAAGACACGGCGGGAGAGAAAATGAACTTTCTTCTCCCTGGGTAGTAGGGCAGGGACCTGAGGGGATGTGCGGTTCTCACGGTACTACCCTTGGGGAACCTGGGTGTCAGACAACTATCTCTTTGCTTCATGCTGAGGGCACTGCTGCTGACCTTACTTCAGTGCGGAGTTGTTGGTTGGTTCCTTTACAACAGCTCTTAACCTAAGCATGCAACCAGGAGTTCTATATTCAAACAAGAATCTTCATAGCCACCCGAAGTTGGAGGTATTGAATATTTCATGAAACATCTCAGTGTTCTAAACTCCATCCTCTGCTACAGCTTCTTCCTCATCTTAGATATTCCATATTTAAGTGAGGTTGTTCTCCTCTGGGGATTAAGTTGAAACTTACTACTTTTAAGTTGAAAATAGGTGGAGAACTGGCAGGAGTCTTTATTCCTAAGTATTTTTTGACACAGAATTGTTAGCCATATACAGCCTTACCCAGCCCTGCAGTCTGCAAAGCACAATGAGTCTGTCCGTGTGATGTGATTACCTGACACTGGCTTCCCAAAACCTGGAACTATTTTACAAACATACTCAGTCTCTGGATCAAAGCAGCCAGCTTAGCTGCTATGGAAAGAGAGTCTAAAACTTAATTCCCCCAGATCAGTTCTAACATGAACCACTTTTCTCAAAACAAGGCTTTGATTTTTGTGTTACCACCCTGTAATACCTTAAGTGTCTGTTCTCCATGAGCCCTGTAAAGTGAAGTCCAGGTGCACACCTTAGTTGGAGAATCTTAAGAAACACCAAGGAAGCTGCTACTCACAGTGAATTTTCTTTATTTGGCTGGAAGAGCATTATGTTGCCCTTTGCACTTTTTTCATTACACAAAATTTCCTAGAATTGACTTCAGGCACTGGAAGGCCTGAAGAAGCACTATTCAAAAGAGACGGTGGAGACAGTTTGTAATGCAAATTTTTATTTCAATCCGTAAGATAACATTTGGAGTGTAAACACAATTATTTCTCTGCAGCTGAAATATGAAGTGCAATCATGCTTTACAAATGATTGCAATTACATTTAGTGAAAACAACTAAATATGGCTGTTAGCACTATCTACAGATCCTAAACATGGTTTTGCTTACATGACTTAACCTGATACAGTCATTAAATTCTATTTTTCATCTCCTTGTTCAGAAGAAGAATGAAAAACAGGAGTCTCTGCAGCACGGTAAAGAATTATTTTAAACAACATGCAGTTAAGAGCTAGAATAGCCAGCCACAAATTGCTGAACTTGTTTAATTTAATTAATGAAGAAGGCGGTAGTCACTGAATGTTGCAAATTTGGAGTAGTTTGTTTACATATTTAAACATATCTCTACAGGACGGGGGGGAAGAGGTAGGAGTGTTAGGAATAAAGCAGTGTTTAAGTATGCAAAATGTTGACTATGTATGTAAATGGGATCCTTACTAGTGACAGATCATGTGCAAATTGACAATACTTCAATTTATTTTTTGAATGGCAGTATAGATTGTCAAGGCTGTGTATACTTACAATAAATATATAAACCTGCTACTTGAACCATAACTGACCACCTGAGACCTAATTTTTACATTGCTATTCCTAAAAGAAGCTTTGTCTGTTTTCCTGAATTCATGCAACTTCCCTGTGTGTGCAGAACAGCACAGGTAGGAAACAACACGGTTTTCAGCTCAGGCAGACAGCCCCAGGGTCTGGTTTGTCTCATCCTCTGGTTGCTCTCAGTCCCAGTCAGCTGTTCATTCTTTTCTCATGACAAACTCCACTACATGACTCATCTATTAATACTGCAGTTCTTTTTTTCCCCCAGTAGGAACCCAAACATGTTACTACTTGTGTGTTAGGGAGCTTCTGGCATTCTCACATCTGACATCACATTTATGCATTTTGTCAGTTAAGAAGTTTCAAGGAACTCATCTTTAACTGAATGATGTGTTGTAACAAGTTCAAACCGTAATTCTTCTGTACTTTGGACCACTCGGGGAAATGCCACAGCTGAGAATCAGTCTGCTTCAGTTTGCTGCTCATTTCCAAACACGGTACCTTTGCAGATACTGCCATTAACGGAAGCCTTCAGGCAACAAACAAGTCTTGCAGCAGCAGCAGGACCAGGATCTGGCATGGGCCATTTAGTGGTTTTAAGCCAGGGTGCCCCACCAGAACGTATCCCTGGCAGGACAAGGACGCCAGCCCAGAGCCACAAGGAAGAGCTACTTTATTCCTTTCACAGGAATTGCAGATTTCTTCATAGCTTAAGATCTTGGCCTGCCTGCATTTTCATACTTCGGCAAATAATTTAGTTCTTGAGACTAAATTTATTTTTTGCTATAAAATTTAAGTATGATTTTCAATACTAACAAAGTAGTAGGTACTTAAGAGTGAGAAAAGGAAAGGAGGGGAGGGTTTAGGTTTCAGGTGGAGATATTACCCCTGAGAATAGACTACTTATTAGTCAAAAGATTTAACATTAACTGCTCAAGTTCTGTTCCCGATAAATGCTAGTCTCCTGGCAGTACAGCCTGACGCGTGAACAGCAAATCTAAATTTCTGATGAACTGTGCAAGACTTGGATATCCCAGGTCTCTCAGGGCTTCACAGGACATGGTAGAAGTTTATATGTTAAGAAAAAATTAAGACATATATGTGCAAAACAAGCGTACTCTTTTTTCACTTACCAGTGAAGCCCTCTTTCTCTCCAGCACAAGTTATTGGGCTGTTACATCTGAACTGGAAGCAGCTGAGTAAGATGCAGCAGGAAGAAAGTCAAGTCTAACTCACGTGTGAGTTCAGGAAAGACTTGAGTTGATGCAGCATAAAATCCCCCAAGACTCCCCACCATCCTCCTGAAAGAGATTTTTAAAACTGCCATGTATTAAAACTTGTAGTAGCTTGTTAAAGCAATACATTTTAAATGCTTTTAACTGCGCTTTGATTTCTACAAGCTGTCACTTAGGTCTCCAAACACTTCCCCATGGAGAGGAATGTCTCTTAATAATTTACTTCAAGTGCATATACTACTCAAGCAGACAGGTGAAAAGGGCAGCAAGTAACCAAACTTCTTAAATAACTCTGAACCAGAAGACTAAGTGGGCTACGGAGTCCAGTAGTCGAAGTTGAGCTGCGCAGTCCTCACCATCGCCCCATGTAACACGCGCCGGTGCTGCCTGCAGGAGGGAGGCGGAGGAGGCCGCAAGAGGTGCACGTTGCAGCCTGTGTCTTGCAGACAGTGTTACAGATCCGCCAAAAGGGATGGAACGGAGGCAAATTGCTCAACTTTGGGATAACTTCAATTCAAACTGCAGTGAAGCAAAGCAAAGTCACCCAAATGCTGATGGTAAATAAGCCAGTAGCAGTTGTGCTCCAAACATGTAAGCAGTGAGAGGGAAGACATTTAAACTGATGGCAGAAATAAAACTAAATGTACCCTCATAGTTATGAACAATAAAGATCATTTGCTTTTAACTCAAAGGCCACCTGAAAAATCAAGCATGGGGGACACAAGCACCTCTGCTTCGTCATGTGAGCAATGCAGCCCGGGCTCTCAGCCCGCTGCACTGCGCTCCAGGAGCCACGGGCCGGCAAGGGCGCAACAGCCTGTTTGTTACTGGCAAAGGCACTCGCCCATCACGCTGCTACGGGAAGTGGCTGCTTTAGCAAAGCTAGATGAACGTGAGAAGCTGAAGGCAGCCAGGCAAAACTCCCCAGGAATGCGGGAAGAGGCTGAGCTGCCATGCAAATGGCATCTGCACCCGAACATCGGAATATGCGGTGAGGAACTGCATCTCACATTTCATCTAAAAAGTAGTTGCTCTGGCACTGCGATATCCTAACACCAGCTCAAAGGGCTGCCTCGGGATAGGGGGAATAAAATTGCTTTCAAAATACAAAATAATTCCTTCCCAGAGACCATGTTTGTCACAGAGTTTCTGAAATGAGAGAGTCCGACTGATCGTTCTCATGACTCTGAGTAAATATCATTCTTTGCTTCCTCAGATTAACTCTGTCTTAACTTCTTTATTCTCTCTACAAATGAGCTTGCTCTTTCTTTTATAGTATTAATTGCATTTTTCAATAGCAAAGAAGAAACTTACATTCTGTATAGCAAATACAATGTTCTAAAAATACTAGCCAAGAGGATTTTCATTGTAAATTACTCAGGACATGTCCTTATCCACATTTGGATAAGGTCTGGAAGGTGACATAACTGATGGGAGATGTATCAACAGGTGAAGAAAATACTCCACTATCTGTTAGATATGAGCGATCTTACACAATTAAAAGCTCCCAAAACATCATAAAATGGATGAAAGAGTTCTGGGGTAAATTTTCAGCATAAAAATCTCAGCCGAGACATGATAAACCATGAAGGTGACCTGACTGCCCTGTCATGCAGCCCTGCAACCACCTTCACATTGCTCCATCGCTCCTTGCGTTACTGGAGGGAAATGGGAGCACCTTGAATGAAGCCGTTAGTGGTTCTGCTCCTTCCGAATCTTGCTGCTACTGCTCAAAAAACACAACTGTGCTTCTGTATCTCCACAGGGCATTGTTAGAAGTCCTAAATTACCCAAGCCAGCTGCTAAATAACCGGACAGCCATGTCTCCTTCCTGCGTTTCATCTGATCAGCAGCCAAGCAGCAGCTCCTCTGCTCTATTTGCTACAGCAGTAACAGGAAAACCCCAAATTTAAAGACAAGGGGCTTGCTTACACAATTAACCATACCTGCCTGCAGGATTTTCAGGACAACAGTCCAATCCTTGGGCATTGCCTCCCCTCCGAGGACTATCTAAGCACCGGGAGCATACAAGATGAGGACTTCCAGTGCTTCACATACTGTCTATATCAGAAGAAAGACATTCGGGAACAAATACTTCCCGGCAACCCAACCACACGGGCCGGCAGTTCCCAAAGTGCAGCCTGCACAAGGGTTTGCTCTTGTTTCCCAGCTCCTCATGCTCTGGCCAGGACAAACAGGAGGGGAGCCTGTTATACATTATGTCTATAATATATCTGTATGAGTTCCTAGAGAAGGTGGTTGCAAGGCTTTTTCTTGCTTTTCACTTCCCTTCAAGGCAATCGTTCACCTCCAATCTAATCCTGAAGTAAACCATCAAGTTGCAGAGGTATTTCCAGTTACAGTCACTATTCCCTTCATACTTCATTCCCCTTCACACTTAATATCCTCCTAAATTGAAACAGGTTCTGCAGAAATTTATAAGTAATTTGTGATTAATGATTTCTTTCTAAATTTCTCATTTGGGAGAATTTGATGTTCATTACTTCAAAACTGAGTATTGAATGTTTCAGATATAACTGAATAAAACAGTGTGTCTCTTGGAGGGAGAAGGACACCAGTTTTATTCCATGTTTACATCTAGGCCAAATGACCAACAACAAAAAGCTGAAGCACCAAAAAATGTTTCTTCCTGGCGTTGAGTACAGGAAGGTTATTTTATTGCTGGCAATGAATTTTGGAGTGAAGAAAGGGAAAGAGCTGCAGCACTGGAGCACTCCAGGCCAGCCCATGGCCATTTCCTTGTGTAGAGCTACAGACACGAGCGCCAGTGGGAGCGCTGGGCCGGACACGAAACGGAGCTCGTGCTTCCTGAGCAGCTGAGCATAGACCCTGAAGCCTGTCAGAGAAGAGCTGCCTGAAGCTGATTCCCACTGAGTACTGCACATTCCCTCCGCTCCGTGCTTATGCTCTAGGGACTGCAATGTAGGAAGTAACAGGCAGGGCTCACCCTTTGCAATGGACCATTCTAAACAAGAAGTGAAAGCCCACAGTCCCTGTCTTTTAGGAATAACTTTAAAGCTAATCTGAAATGAACAGCTGAGTTGGTTCTCCTGCAGCTGAGTGGATTTCCAACTATGCTTGGCATCAAATGAATTACGTAACTACAGTTTCTCAGTGCTGCAGAGCAGGACAATCCAGCAGTCCTGCAAATGCTGAGCAAGCCCTGAAACGGTAACATCCTGGGCCCGGACACTCACCTGCTGAACGTATCTTCCCATTTTCGGGAAGTTTTATTCAGACTGCAGAGATGAAGGTAAATACGCACCATCACTCTGCCTCAAAAGGAAGGTGGAGTCAAATGATTTATTTGAGTCACACAACTGCTGCTAGGGAGAGCCATGGCGCAGTCCTGGGGCTGTGGCCGTGCCCAACGCCAGGAAGGGCAGACACTTCCATCAAAACCCTGGGACTGATCTTTCATTTCCTTCAGTAGAACAGGGCAATGGGCAGATTTCTAATTTCACAAAACAGAAACTCAAAATTGGAAATGCTTGTTTTGACAAATCTACATTCATGCAGAATGGCCCACAAGTTTCCTTTCTAAACCTCCTTCTTGCTCTTTCCACAAACTTCAGGAGCTCCAGGACTTTGTAGCAGCAAGTCTTCCCTGTCAACTCCCTCATCTACTTGTGCATGGCTACAGTACTAAGAAGACAGCTGAAAATATCCTTAAGGGAACTTATATAATTTTACCAGAGAAAGTAGAGATGAACATGAGATTTGAGATGCAAAGATCATCCTACTTGTGACTACTTTCCTAGATCTTTGCCTTGAAAAATCACTGAAGAAGTAATAACCACATAAGCTTCATGCTGTGTAAGAGCTAGCAACCTGCTCACTGGATATTCCAGGAATCAGTGGCATTACGTTTGCTCCTTTGGCATGTTAATTTGCAAGGAATAAACAACACGGTTCATCTGCTGCTTGTGGAATCCACACGTATGAGACCCCCATGCATGATAAAAACCTCTCATACAGTCTGCTGCCTGACTAATGTTTTTGGAAAGCTCATCCAGATCCTCATTTAAACAGGATGAGGCAGCAGGAAACTATTTGCAAACATCTACCCTAGAATTTCTCTTTACAGCTTGTGGTGACCAGATGGCTGTTTCACAACATACTGGGAGAAGGAAAATCCCCAGGAACCCTCCTTGCTCCCGCCTGCAGTGGAGCTGAGCAGCTGCAGCCGGATCTGCTACGTCACCATGACCGGGCTCCTTCCAGATGCGCTCGGAAAGTAGGAACTGAATTTTCAGCTACCTTCTTGCTACGTCTTCTCAGTTACATAACAAGTCACTAGATAAACATTTTGTCTCCTTTCCTTCAAAACCTCATTTGAAAATAAACTATGGCGACCTGTCTGCCACAAAAAGGGCATTGAGAAATATAATTTGTCTTAATATGCCAAGCTACTGCTCCAAATCCTTTGTAAGCAACTGGGCAAAAGGATGATTTAGATCCTTGCACTCAGGTGATATTTTGTTTTCATGGATAATGTCAATAATGCAATTTTGAAGCCAAAGGGGCAGACAAATGCCCTGATGGTGAAGTATAAACTGGAGAAAAGAAACAAATCTATACCTGGGATTATAGTCTTGCATACAACAATGTAACTGATACTTTGTGCAGCAAGCTTCCAAATCTCAAACTGTAGTCTTTGTTAGCGCTCTTCTCATCCACTCACGTGGCCTCAGCAGATTTCACAGCCTCCAAAATCCAGATTCTCTGCAAATCCAGCTGCTTGCACAGTAGCTATGTGCTACTTGCAAGCAAAGATCGACAAGAATTACTTCAGACAGAGCCAAGCAAAATTTCTGATTTAACAGCTTTAAGGAAATACAGGATAGATTTGGTACAATCTGCTGTACAACTAGGAGAATCACAGAAAATACACCTGGAGAGAAATTTTAGAGGTCATCTAGTTTACGCAAGTGCCTCAAGAAAAGGAAAAAAAAAAAGAAGAGAAGAAAAAGGAATACTGTTCCTGACAAACGTGTGTTCTGCTTTTCTTGAAAATGATGGACTTTTCAATCTCATGAGACAAATTCCCAACTGGACTATGAATGAATCTCTTCGGCAAACCCAGGCAGACTTAAGCTCTGTAGGGACTAACAGTGCACATGCAAAGTGCTAAGCACTGCTGGATCTGGAATTCAAATGAATCTCTATCCCTTACTGATCTACACCAGGAGAACAGAAATGTTATCTAGTTTTCAAAGATATTTCACAGAAAATATGAGGGCTGCCTGAGGTTTACACACTGAGCTTCGGTGGGACGAAAGGGCCATTTCCACGTTCTGCTCAAGAATGCTGCAAAACCTGATGCTCTGCTCCATACAGCAACAAGGAGCAGCAAACTTAAACTCCAAGTTTTAGCTGAAGAAGCAAAACACACCAGGACTTAACTGTTTCCATACCAACTTGATGTTGTCCTGGCTCTGGTGGCAGCTCCGTGACTCACCTCATGCTTGATACCAGAAGAGCCAGGGCCTGCCGGTAACATGCGAAGTCACAAGTGCAGTAAGGTCACCAAGATATGCAAAAGATACAGGGGAAAAAAGCTCATGCTGCATATGCATATGCATATATCCAGCTTATGCTGGAAACCCAGCTTATACTGGAATCGTACTGAGCAGCACCTGTGGACTGCCAAATGCCAGCGTTAGAGTGCAACATAATTAACCAAACCAGGATAGCCAGCTCGCTCTGATGGCGTTTGTGTAAGTAAGTAGTGTAACATTGACTTAGGGACATTGCTGCAGGGCCAGCAACTTGACAGGAGAGTTCAAAGTTGGGATGTCCACAAAATATGTTAAAAAAAAGCCTTATGACACACCAAGGATTATATGAAACCTGAACATATTCAATTTATAGTGTTTCACAAACAATCATATTCACATAAACTATTTTTCTTTTTACTTGCATTATAAATAATCTCCTCCACCCACATTCCATATAAGGAGGAAATGTCAGTTTTACAGATGAGAAAACTGAATCACATGGCTTATAAATTTGACTTGTTTCTTCGAGATATAAATTTTAAAAGGTACTTATTTCAAATTACTGGATTTTCACTAGTTTAGAATCACGGCAGCTAAGGAGAGAAAAACGGCCTGATACTTTTTTTAATAGGTAAGTCTCAAAGTTCCTCCCTATGTGAGCAAAATATCAAAAATTACATGAATCTCAAGATACTTGCACAGCTCTCAGTCTATCACAGCTCATACCCTCAGTTCACATCTCCATGTGGCATCCAAGCTACTTAAGAGAGAAATATCCTTTTGGAATCTGAAGTGGAAAAAGTTAACCAAAAAAAAAAAAAAAAAGGCAGGGAGGGAGGCAGAAAGCTTGGAAAAGGAAAAGCAGGCTGTACTGTAGCAACATCACTGTTTGACAGCCTTAAGCAACGAAGTATCACAGGCACAAACATGCCACGGAAAGTTCTCAAGGAAAACGAAAACCAGTCTGGCCTCTTCAGCGCAGCAGAGTATCAGGGAGGAGAGCTGAGAGCTCAGTAATTAAAGTTCAGCACAGGCTTGTGCTTAAGAAAGGCATTTCAAAGTGAAGTCTACATACTGCCTCCTGCACATCCAAATTTCAGTCACATTGTAAGGACACTCGTGCCAGTTTTAAACTGCCTTGTTCAAGTACCAGTTCAACAACATCAGCAGAAATTCCACCAGGTCTAACCTCAGGCTTTACTAAAAACTAAGCATGTGTTACTGAAATTCAGGGACTAAAGAGTGGAACAAATGTGAAGACATTTGGTCAATGTATTCCTGACACTGGCATATGCACAACTTCCCCCAGACGGCCAGTATATTAAACTTTAACACTATTGAATTAAGTTCCTATCTTTCCTCCCATTTACTGAGCAAGGCTGCCTACTACCGAGCTGCAAATCGCAGCTTCACGCTTGTTGAAAGAAGAAGAAACGCAGCTTCACGCTTTTTGAAAATTTTAAACCACAATCCACAGAATCAATTTTAACAAAGAAAAACAAATTTAACAAAGCAAAGAAGCAAATCTAACAAAGCAACACGACTTCTTTAATTGGAGTGTAATGGCAGCTGCTTATGCTTAGAGATGAATTTTTATCCACTACAAGTTTATTCTTGGAGAGCAAAGTCTTATGTTTGATTTGGAGAAGCCGCACGACTTAGGCACTCATTTCTAATGTATTTTTCATTTAAAGCAGAAAAAAAAACGCATTTAGTTAGTGATCAGTTCTGTCATCAAAATTAGCAGAGATCTTACTCTCTCTTTTGTGAAGTCCTGGCTATTTCAGATGAGGCTGAGGGTGTTATAGCTGGGCAAGCATCTGCAAGTACATGAATATCACAGTTTGTTTTGGACCTACAAAGAAAAGCACAGTCATTTCAGATCATTTAATCACTCTGACAACTTATCTGCTTCACACAGATGTAGGTATTACTTGCTGGCTCAGTGGAAGATCATAAATTTTACAATTCAAACAAATATAACAATAATACTATGCTGTATATGGCAGGGAAATGTGTTTCCTCCTATATTTAGCTGGTTTTACAGATTGGGCCAAATTTGTTCATTCTCTATCGACAGGAGAACAGAGTATGTTGTACTTCTGACAGGAGTAGATTAACTGTTTTTTACCTAGGACATTTTAAAATACTTTCTGTACTCAATAGGTTATACTGGGTTTGAATTTGAAGAGACTATTCAGTTATATATGCTCTGTTTATCACCAAAAGCATTGCCTTTCCTCTTGGACTGCAAGTCACGCTTGCATTAAAGTGTACTTTCAAATGTAGTTGTTTCCTATTCAGTGGTCTGTTTTCGCCCTGTGAAGCAGATTCAAACTTCATCTGCCTCACTAAACTCAGTATATGGGTTAAGTGCAATGATCTGAATCTGAAAACATTTATATAGCCAAATGCTAATTAGAGAAAGGATTAAAATATGACAGAAGATGTTAGACGACTGTTGTGTAACTCCATATGGCTTGGAAGCAGCATTAACAAAGGAATTGTGCCGTGGGGAGCAGTCTGCATTTGCAAATAAAACCAGCCAACATCATCAGTTACACCCACTGCTGCCATGGAATATTGCACAAGGAAAACCAAGGAAACCTCTAGTGAACACCTAATTCGATACATTAGCTGTCTATCTGGAGGGGGGAGATGAAGTGGCGTCGAGCAAGGATAACAACAATTCTCAGCTACTAAACCACACTAAGGGTGTCCTTCTGCCAGCATACACACCTGTGGACTGGCATCTCCAACGTACCAACCACATCACTCCTCTGTCAAGAGAGAAGATGTAGAGGGACCAGGTGGAGCAGCTTGCGGGGCTGAAGGGAACAGCTCCAATTCCACCTGTGTGTGAACCGGAGCTACAGCAGCTTCTGGACGGTGGGATGCCCCAAACAGAAAGACAAGAAAAGCGGAGGTGAAAGACTTCACAGGTATAAAATGCACTGGCAACAAACTGATGCTGTGGCGTTTGGTTTATTTTATTTATTTATTTATAGGGTTTTTTTTACCAGATCACCTTCTAGGTCATAGGTCCATTTTAAGTTATTTGAATAGTTCATAACTTAGAAATAAAAATGGAGACACTGAGGTCAGATTTGAAGAACAAATCGAACACTCCAAATCAAGCATGTGGAAAAGAAAAAAAAAAGAACTGTTAATGAGATTTGCTTCCAACTTCAGCATAACCAAGATACAACTGTTCTCATCAGTTTTGTCATGTTGCCTTTAAAATAACACCGCTTAACTGGCAAGACCTTCTCCTGCTCTTCTGAAAGATGTGTTTATTGCAATTATTACACTATTATGTTTAAGGTAAGAAGTGTAATGTGAAGACTGCCGATGACTTTGAACAATAAACATTCAGCAAGTACATTCCAAAGTTAATGATCAAACTCTTGAAAGGCCAGACTAAAACAAGCATTAAATAATGAGTCCTTGCTGACAGAAACTTCTTCACCACTCAAGCCTTCATCAAGCAGCTGATTCTAGACAAGAACAAGCTCCTCATCTCTGACAGCAAAGCTCAGTTCTCTTATTTAAAGGCTAATTCCGAAAGCGTTTGTGTGAGTGGGCAGCAAAAGACTAGAAAATTCTCTTTTGATAAAATTTACTAGTCTTTGTGGAAACATCTAATTCTCTTCAGCGAAAGACATAAAAGCCATAGGAAAAAAAAAAAAAAAAAAGAAGTGGGAGAATAATCGCTTGTGTGGTGTCACTCAAACAATAACTGGAAGGAGCTCTTCCCTCACAGAGCATCAGAGCATATATAAAAACCAAATACGCACTGCAGTGCAAGTAGACCAGAAAATGCCTCACTAAAGTTTCCCCACGACTGCATAATTTATACGCTTTTTTTTTCCTTCTTTAATCCTCTTCTTGTTGACAGCAGTTGCACCCTGGTTCCCACTGAAGCACCCGGACCCGTGGGACAAGCTGTGGTCCTGGAGCGCTTGGCTTGCGCTGCGCCGCTTGCGCTGCTTGCCGAGCTGCAGGAATCCGCTCCGTGGACGAGCCCACCGGCAGGAGCCTCTGCAAGGCTGCAAAGCTAAAGCATAAACCGTCCTAATGTGCAGAATGTGGAGCTAACACATCAAAGCAGGACCGGACAGATACCTGCTCAATGCCTTCCTGCGCGCACAGCTCAGCTGTCTGAAGGGAGCAAACGAGGCTTTATGTGGTTTGGTTCCTTTCCCTCATTCCTTCATCTCGGCTCACCATGTTATTTCTAGCATTCTTGCATACTAAAGCCATGAAAGGTTATGTAAACTGAAAAAAAAAAAAAGAAACCCAAAGTAACAAAGAACTCAAAGTTTACCAAGCCTTCTAAATGAGATTTCTTGAAAAGCACAGCAATTTTTCTAGTTCTTCACTGGGTAAGGAAGGATACCACTGAGTCCGTCTCCAAATGATCTCTGCCTTTTTAGGCAAGAGCAAAACTGCTAGCAGAATACCACTAACAGTCAGTAAATCTCCACTAAATGCAAAAGGTCAGCAACTGAGCATCTATTTCAGCTCTAGACTTAGAATACATAAAGAAGGACAAATCCTCAGCGATCACTATCTAAACTTAATTTTTACATCACCTGAGACCATGGAGGGGATGAGAGAAAGAGCATTCACATGAGCTAGGGAAGGAACAGGAGAACTAGCATGAAAGGCCCAAATCAGGTCCCATGTCAAATAACTCCTCTTCTAGGTGTTGCCACCCTGATGGGGAGATGAGATAGGAAGTGACACTCACGCATACGATGCAGGTTGTTCCGCACTATTTCAACTCAGGACCTAAGAACCTACTTTGATTTATTAACATTTACTGCATCCAGCTGGCACAAAGAAGAGTTAGTTAAGCTGAAGTATGAAGTAGACAAGAACAAACGGGCTTAAAGTGATTACAGTGACATATAAATAGAAAAGAGTATTCTAAACTGTAAGAACAGTGAGTTCTGAAACAGTATTTCCAACAATTGCAAGATCCCAGATATTTTTAAGATGAAACATAGCCAGTTTATGAAACTGGGTGTGACACCTTACAACAGCAAAGGGCGGAACTTCACGAGGCTGGGAGCTCCTTGCAGGTCACTTACTACATGAACACAGTTAATAAAAATCAGTGGATAGGTAATGTTGTTTTCATTTAACAACACTCAGTATGCTCAGTTTACAAAAACACATGGGAAGCAGCTTTTAGCATTAATTGGCTTAGCTAGGGAAATTGAGTCTTTACAGCAGCCTTGCAGGGGGAGAGGAAGGTGACATGAAGGGGTAGGGAGGAGCAAGATCTATGAAGCCATTAGCTGCCTTCCAACTTGGCCTCCTCCTTCCCAAAAAAAAAAAAAAAAAAAGAGGGCTTCAAATATATATATATATATATATATATATATATTTAATAGACTCTTTCTCTACTCCTGGCTTTGAGAAAAACAATACCCAAGGTTTAGGGGGATGTGACTTGCTCTACCCAATGAAGGGTCAAATTCACTTTGGAATAACATCATAGATGAATCTTCATCACATAATAAAAAATATCTGTAAGAAATGACATTTCATGCTGATTCTCACTCAAATGTCACTGAAGAAGAAAAGCATAAATCCATGTAATTGTTTTTGTCTACTCCTAATTGTCAAATAGGAAATGCAACTGATGGATCACTGTATGCTGACAATTCATCATCCACCACAGATACACCAAGAATGTTTGTCAAAACGGGCTCAATCTTTGTTGACCAGACTGGTAGGAGAATATGTGTACTTGGTAGACTGAGAGATATTTTTGTTCACAGAATGTATCATTATTCTTTTTGCACCTGTCAAAAGTAGCTGCAGGAAATAAAAATATATAGATGTTAAACATGAGAAACTACTAGTATCGTGTAGTCAAGACACAAGCAGAGCTGCAGAACAGGAATGATGACAGATCATTTGTACACTGTAACTTTATGCCTGTCTACTTCCAGTTTTACAAATAATTATTCCCTATTTAAAAGGTTTGATACAATTACGAGTTGCAACCAGAATCCAAAGACGTATTTTTAATCAAGAAAATTAAAACAAAAAAGGCTTACTAAAATAAAAGGTTTGTTCTTGGTCTGCTCCAGCAGGGCCTTTGCTATTCTTAGTCTCAGACATAAATGTCTTAGTCTCAGACATAAAAATAAATCCAGGCTTAACTTGATCAACTTCACATTTTTACCAGCAGCTACTGGAAGTGTCTCACTGATGAGACACAACCACATCGCGCCCACAGTGTTAGTTATACACGAGTGCTGAACACCCCGAGGAGTGGACAGAACAACACAGCTCAGAGCGAAGCGGCGTCACAGCCCGCTGTCTGCAGGGCACAAGAGGCTACTTGCACATACCCGGTTGCGCATCAGAGCAGGTCAAGGCCCACCTCACCTCTCTCTTGTTTTCCCATAAGACCGCACAAAAGAACATGAAGGTACAGAAATATTGCAATCCTATACAGAAAATACTCTGGCCATCAGTTTACAAAATATCTGATACCAAAGTTGCATGCAGCATAAAAGCACTACAGTGCCTACCGATGATATAGCCACTGAACTAGTAAGTGGCCTTTGTCACCAAGCTTTCTACCAGCTTTTCTGATTCTGTAAGAACACAGAGTAAGAGAAATTTTGGTCTTTTTAATGAGAACAAATCGGATACCAAGAGCTGTTCTGAATGAACAAGCTAATTAAAGAGTTGAACTTTATCCACATGGGCATTTCTGTAAGCTACTAACATTTCACCTTTAACATTTTGATTAAGGCTTAGGTTGACTTACACGATTTGTGATACTCAATGGTGCACTTCAGTAGCAAAGTCAAGTATCTGACCTCAAAAAAATAGCTAATGCACACAAAATACATCAGATGTAAAACAGTTGCTTTCAATTCCTAATACTAGATGTAAGAGACAATGCCCCAGCACACATGCAGTGATCTGAACATAGGCTAATCCTTAACCACCCTCACTCTCAAGGGAAGGCCTGGAAGAGCTCTACTGACTTATGAGGCTTCTGAGCTGCATGAAGCTGAATGTCAGGAAGGAAGAATAACTTCCCTTCTTTCTCCTCCCTTCTTCTCATCACTGATGCAAGGTCCCTCTAAACTTTCACATCTTGTTCATACAATAAAATCGAAAGATGACCTGCATGCCCTACTCAAAGGAACTTCTATTACTGTATGAAAATTACTTTGAGAGGAATTCAAGATGACATTTCCTTAAACACACGATGAGAAAGAGATTAGATAAATATTTATGCTTTGATAAAAGAGCTAGCAAAGGATTTCTTACATTGCTAATGCTTCTTTCAAGTTCTCTGCTCTCAGGAGAGGCTGACCCCTGTAGTCATATATTAAACTTAGCAACAGACAAGTGATTCAAGTTTCCTTATACTCAGACAGTGTTAAGCATCGCTTAACTAGTATGCTACTGGCTAAACAATTAGCAGAGGAGGAATTACCCAGTTGCTGGAAATCCAAGGACTCTCTGGCTCCCCTTTTAATGGGGACTGTGACATGAAAGAGAAGAAACAGCCAGGCTAAACAATGGCAATCTTATGCAAAAATACCCCACCATCATCTTTAGAAGACTTCCTATTTATAACCTTCTGACTACCCCAAATATGCTACCACTACGTGACTGAACTTCAGAGAACCCATGCCTGTGCCCTAAAGCACATTTGTTCTCCCAACTACAGTAGCTGATAAAAAAGGCCTTACCTGTACCTTCAAATTTTGTCTTTTGCATGATGTCGTCCAGAGTACTTTGCACACTGTTGGTTAACAATGCAGCTTGCCCCCAGTATGAATACATGCCAGGCATATTTTCCACACACAAATTCATATACACAGTTTTTCTCAGTGATAACTGTCAGAGTTGCCCACTTCCACAACCCAGATTTGTTTAATCAGTTTCACAACTTCACATTAAGGATTCTCACCAGTTGTCACATACACTTATCCACAATTAACATTTTACAGCCATTAAGGAGTGGATGTCTCCACAAAACTTAAAGCAGCCTCCTTCTCTGAAGTGGAAAACACAGCTTATTTACAAGACACCTCCATATTTTATCCCAGCAGTGAGTGTGGACAGGCAGTGTAAGCTGGCAAGCACAAGAGAAGGCAAAGTACTAAACCAGCGCATCTCCTTGTGCCCTGGGCGCCAGCCTGCCCTGGTCAGAGTTAATCTTCATGATGATGGAGTGATTTAGAGGACAGACCAATCAACAACAAACAAACAAATAAGCCAAAAAAGTTTCTTGATCAGGTTCACTGTGTAGCCACATGAACAGCCACACTACAGAACAGCAGGAGAAACAGCCGTTGGAAACATAATCAGGTCTGCTTTAGCAAAATTTATTTGGTGCAAGGGACCTGCACAAGATGACTATATTGTCTGAATATGACGACTGCTGAAAGTACATTTGGCTAAAGATGAATTTTAATTTTAATAGAGTAGTTAGGAATAGAAAAGCACATGAAAATGTAAACAAACTGCCCAGGTTATAGAGCTTAAAAGATGTTTCCTTACCTTTAAATTCACCTTAACTATGGAAAGAAGATAAAACAATACCTAGCATCAGCTTAGGGCTGACTGTGAAAGCAAGGATGTTGTAAGAAAGTAACTATGCTTAATGTTAAACATGAAATGCTGCTGACTGGGTCTAATTGCCACTTTGGAACTATGAGCAAAAGCTAAATGAAGGACACAGGAAAGTTAAGGATCTCTCCTCACATACATGCACACACACACAGAGACAACATTGCAGAGCCAAAGGATTCCATTTTATCACATATTCTACATAAAACAGGACATAACAAAGTCTCTCAATAGCTCTGAAGTCTCCCATGGAAATAGCTGACTAACAGGTCACTCTCCATTACGACAGAATAGAGAGAACATAAAACTCAATCTCCTGAACAAATGATGTCTCATATTTCAGTTATTCCTCTGC
Organism: Tinamus guttatus; assembly: GCF_059628265.1. Lineage (NCBI taxonomy): Eukaryota > Metazoa > Chordata > Aves > Tinamiformes > Tinamidae > Tinamus > Tinamus guttatus. Next base: position 1,205,261 of record NW_028288822.1, on the reverse strand, counting down.
ATCTTAGATTCTCATATATTACTGGTAATTTAAAAGCTTTTTGATTCTATTTTCAAAATACTTGACCTCAGTGACTTTTTAACAGAACTATAACCCAGCAAGAATATTAGTTTTGACTATACAAATGATGATGTGCAACAATCAATGAGTAACATTTTATCGTACTTGTGAGAAATAAGCATGTTGTTATTCCAGCTATACATAAATATATATCTATCATGAAGTGAAGGCACAGGAAAAAAGCTTCATACTGATAAAGTGCGATACAGTGCACAGGTAGTTACAGCACAGTGTGATCTTTCCACTCCCAGACTGTGAGATAAGGAGAACACTTTCACAGCTCCAATGATAAAGAGCAAAAAAAACCCGAGTCCTTCTTCTTTCTGGGGCTGGAAGATGCACACTTCCATACAAGCCCCTTCTTTGCCTGATGTGTTCACAACTCCCACTTCCGTTTTAATCTGCTTTCTTTCCAGAACGTGCACATAGCTGCCATGAATAAAAAACAGGTGCATCTGCTAAAATGATCTCTCTAGATCCCTTAATGCATCCCTTAATAAATTTAGGTCAAAATATCATGCCTACATTTTACAAGAGAATTAACAGCTGATGATGAGCATCACAAATCATACACCATTCCCAGAAGCACTGTTTCTTCTATGAAAAGCATTTTCACTTAAAACACTTCAGTACTGTTTCAGTATAGACAAAACTTCCTTTTTGTCTAAATTTATGTCTGTATTCAAGTTTCCATTCAATGATTTCTACATTTCATAAGAAGCAAGGCACAAACTACCCAGGGATGTGTCAGGCCAAACAAAGCCTCACCACCCCCAGCTGGATGCTCCAACGGCACGCTGTGCTAGTCACCATCCTGCACAATGTTCATGCAGTTCTGTCATCTACTTTACGACTTCAGGCCCCACATTAGATGACTCTCCAAAACAGAAAAGTGAACTGAATCTAGGCCAGGCATCTCCCTCAGCGGTCCCAAGCAAACACCACCATCCTACCTGACAGTCTACAAAACCTCGCTGTCCTAAGCTTTTTCAGGTATTTGGAAAAAAAAAAAAATAAAAAAGGCATGCAGCTGCCTACCTTCAGCAGCAGGTTGAGCTGGGGGTTCACACACTCCAGCTCACACCTCTGCCTTCAGGAGGGGGTTCGGGACACCCCTGGTGTTGGCAGCTCCTCTTGGCTGGCCTGGGGCAAGCAGCCTGCCCCAGGAACCCAGGTTCCTCCAGCACCATGGGGAAGAAGAAGATGCAGATCCCCATGTGCTTCCCAATGACTGCATGGATGCAACGAAGCATTGGAACAGGCTGCCCAGGGAAGTGCTGAAGCCACCGTTCCTGGCAGTGTTAAAGAAACCTGCAGATGCGCTTAGGGACGTGGTTTAGCAGGCAGGTGTTGAAAGGTTGGACTGTATGATACTGAAAGTTTTCCAACCATAATGATTCTGCAATTTGTACACGGGAGAGTTGTTCACCCAGCAAGGGTTGCACTCCGGCCTCCTTCTCCCCATGTTCCCAGCCTGTATGTCTGAGGCAAACATGCTGTGTCCTTAATGCTAAAGCAGCAATGCCGTGTCCTTATTGCTGCACATCGCCTTGCAACAGAGAAAGGTGGGAACGACACCTCCTGCTTAATATGTAAGACAAATCGCTGAACAGAAGCTCTTACACTTTGAAGGTTCATCCAAAACACAGTCTGGTTACTTAACCGACGAATAAAACTCTTCCACCAAACGATAGCATAACTCTATTAAGGAAGCTCGCACGCTTCATGCGCCACCGAGCGGCTTAAATTTGCGCTCGCCTCGGTCTCCTGCTCGGCCCCGAGGGCCGTCGCTTGGACAACGGGCGAGCGTAATCACAGCCACGGAGCCAGCTCTTCCAAGATCGCCCTCAGCTCCCCTCTCAGAGGAGCGAGACCCAAAGCGGGGCGGCCACGAGGAACCCTGCCGGCCGCCGAGGAAAGGGCGCCACAGCCCCGCGCCTCGCGACGGCGCCACTCAGGCCCAACCGCGCATGCGCGCAGCCCCGCCCCGCCCCGCGCTGTAACGGCTGCGAGACGCGCGGCGCCCGCGTGCGTGACGTGCTACGTCAGACGCAGCTCGTCCCTGGGCGGGGCGGGAGCGCGCGCTAACGGCGCGATTTTTCAAAATGGAGGCGCCGGGGGCGGGGAGGCCCCGCCGCGGGCGGCAGCGACCGGGCCCGGGGCGCGGCGGGCGGCGGCGGGCGCCGTGATGGGGAGCCGGGGGACGGGCGGCGACTCGTAGCGGGGGCGCGCGCGGGGAGCAGCCGCCATGGCGACCTGCATCGGCGAGAAAATCGAGGTGCGCATCGGAGACCCCCTCCCCCCCTTTCTTCTCCTCCCACCTTCTCCTCCCACCAAATGGCGGCGCAGGCGGGAGGCGGGAGCGGGGCGAAGCGCGGCGGGAGTCTCCCCGCGGGAGCGGCGGGTTTGCGGGCGGGCGGGTGGGCGGCGCGGTGACAGGCGGGGGCGCCCCAGCCCCCCAGCCGCTGCCATGGCAGCCGCGGCCCGCGCGCGTTTTCGCCGCTGTCCCCGGGAGAGGCGGCGGCGGCTGCGGCGCCTCCTGTGCGCAGAGCGGCGAAGACGATGCCGCGGCGCGGGCCGCGCTCCGTGCGGGGCGGCCCTACCGCCCGCCGCCGCGCCGAGACCTCCGTGCGGGTAGGGAGCCGTCGGCACCGGGCACCGGGCTTGGTGCGGCCGGCACTGAGAGCGCCTCTCTGTCTGCCCTGCAGGACTTCAAGGTGGGGAACCTCCTGGGGAAGGGCTCCTTCGCGGGCGTCTACAGAGCGGTGTCCCTGAAAACCGGTCTGGAAGTGGCCATCAAGATGGTAAGGGAGAGCTCTGCACTGAACGCTGCTGTACAAATGAACGGTGTCAATCAGTAATGGTAGTGTTCGTGTTGCTGTTTCAATGTTACGTATTCTGTGGTCCATTTTCAGATAGACAAAAAAGCCATGCACAAAGTTGGAATGGTACAAAGGGTTCAAAATGAGGTCAAAATACATTGCCAGCTAAAGCATCCATCTATTCTTGAGGTAAGAATCATTTCCGTAGATAAGACTGCAGGCATAACTTGCTATAGAATCTGGAAAATGTTTTAATGCTTTAACTGTCTTATGCTCTAGCTTTATAACTACTTCGAAGATAGCAACTATGTGTATTTGATACTTGAGATGTGTCACAACGGTGAAATGAGCAGATACATAAAGAACAGAAAGAAACCCTTTTCGGAAGAAGAAGGTGAGCTTTTTTCTGCATAGTTGTCTTTCTGCATGGTTTTGGCATATTCAATGGATATTTCATTCTAGTGAAAGCTGCTGTCACTCCAAAACAGTTTGTACAGTTTACAATCCAGGAATAATATTGAGATTAATCTAGAGATGATTTGGGATTGCATTATTCACTTGAGTTTCTGTATGCTTTTGTTTCAGCTTAAGCCACTTAAAGTAGCTTGTACTACTTGAAGTTAAAAAAAAAACGTATCAGTGAGCTTAAGATAGAGTTTAACTTTATACACCAACTTAATTTGTTAAAGTGTAGTTGAAGTCTGATGTTCTCTGTGGGAAAAGTGGACATCACTGAACCAAAATAGTCTATTTTAATCTGACAATCAAATTTCCATGTAATTCTTTAAATTGATTGTTAATTTTCTGAATAATCTTTTGAGATAAGTCTTGCATAGAACAATTAATTGCACTTAAAATTTACAAGTTTCATTTCCTTACAGTTAAGAGTGAAAGATTTCAGTTAGAACATGGACCATTGAAACCCTAGACAGAACAACACAATTTCAAAAGAATAAATTAAGGAATAGCAAAGCAAGTTGCTATGTACAGTGTTTCCGCGCACAACCAAAGACAAACTGTCCTGTTTCCAGCCAGTCGGGATCAGTGGTTATTGCACCTTCCAGCTCCCAGAACTTTCATGCTGGTCACCACTTGCACAGGTTCTTCCAGTTTAGCTGGTTTTGTCAGTTTCTTATTTAATTCTATGAAATTATTAAATGCACAGATTTTTCTGAAGCCAGATCACAGAGCTGGATTAAAGGGACACTTATTAAAATATATATATGCACACACACACACATACATATATGTGTATATACACACATGTAATCTCTTTAATTCAAATCTGCTGTAGCAAAAATACTTTGGCTGATAGTGTCTTGTTATCTGAAAGCTGTTAAGCCATTGGTTTGAATAAGAAGCATGTTCCTTTGAGGAGTGTTTTTCACTAGTATTCTTTATTCCCCAGTCTTTGCCCTCTCTTCAGAGGAAGAAGGATTGTAAATTGCTTGCTTGAGAAACGATAATTCTTAAAATTGCTCTAACAGCAGCATGATAATAAATAATGCAGTTTGTCTGGTGCGGTTTCTGCTTTAAGATAGAACTCTTTCCCCTAAATTTCTAATGTATTAGAGCAGACAATCTATCCCACTACCACAAAAAAAAACATAGAAGATAAAGCTAAGAGTTGAGATCTTGACAGCCTTTCAAGTTTGCTAGTGGTGGTAAAAAAAAAAAAAAAAAAAAAAAAAAAAAAACTTGTAATTGCCTCATGTTTTAGAAACTAAGCATATGGAAATTGTTTGACTTTATGTATTATTTTCTTTTTGAAAATGGGGAGCAACTTCACTTTTAGATTCTCTAGAAGTTAATTTGAGAAGGAGCTTAGGCCAGCTTAAAATTTTTGCAAAGAAACAAATCAGGCTACAATATTATAGAAACATTATTTTATGGACTGTATTAGAACGCGGTTATATTGCATTGCTGAAAAGCTGTATCAAAGTAAAGAAGTGTCATTTCTAATCTTGTTAGTGTGACACTTAAATACCCTTGTAACATCTTATTTAAGAAAACAAAGACAAAACCAACAGCAGACTTCAGGGTTGATATTTTTATGACTACAACTTCAAATATACTGCTAAAAACATCTGTTTTTGTGTTTTGACAGCCCGACACTTCTTGCACCAGATTATCACGGGTATGTTGTATCTTCATTCTCATGGAATATTGCATCGGGATCTCACTCTTTCCAACATCTTACTCACCAATAATATGAATGTGAAAATTGCTGATTTTGGACTAGCAACTCAGCTGAAAATGCCCCATGAGAAGCATTATACAATGTGCGGAACTCCGAATTACATTTCTCCAGAGATAGCCACAAGGAGTCCACATGGACTTGAATCTGATGTGTGGTCTTTGGGCTGTATGTTTTACACTCTTCTGATTGGAAAGCCACCTTTTGACACTGACACAGTCAAGAACACACTAAATAAAGTGGTATTAGCAGATTATGAAATGCCAGCCTTTTTGTCAAGAGAGGCACAAGACCTTATACATAAATTACTCCGGAAAAATCCAGCCGATCGCTTGAGCCTTTCTTCTGTGCTGGATCATCCTTTTATGTCCCGATGCAACTCTGCGCGGAATAAAGATTCGGGAACTTCAGAGGATTCTATGGACAGTGGAAATGCTACAATCTCTACCACTTTTACGGGCTCTTCTAGCATCAGTACCAGTGGCTGCTTGAAGGAAAAAAAGAAGTTATTAGTTGGACAACCCCTTCCAAATAAAATTACTTTTTTTCCTAAAAATAAGAATTCCAGCAACTCTTCATCCGTAGATGGAAGCAGTTCTTGTAACCAGTGGGGAGCTCAAGGAAAGGGAATGAGCCTACCTGGCAGGGGAAGAGCCATGCAACTTGCTGAAGAGCGGCCACATTCACGCTATCTCCGACGAGCCCATTCTTCTGATAGATCTGGCGCATCCCATAGTCAGCCTCAAGGAATGGCAAATGTTGCAGAGAGATGTCACTCCTTGGAACTGCTTTCCAAGCCTAGAACAGGAACAAGGGAAAACCTGGAATGCTTTTCACCTGTAAACAGCTATAGTAATATGGGAGAAATATTTAGGGAGAAGACTTCAAGTAGTTCTGGTTCTTTTGAAGGACAAACGTCTCCACCTGTGAAAGACCAGCCACAGTAAGAATCATTTCTTTTTATTAAGGCAAAACTTAAAGCTGTCTCAATGTATAGTTCTTGCAGGACTAAGCTGTAGTAAATTCCGCAAGTCTCAGCTTTTAGTCTGAACACCAAATAAGCAAAGATAATAATTGTTGTAGATGTGTAGAAGTCTACCTCCCTATGCCCCTATCACACAATTCATGAATGCAATCTGAGCTAACTACCTCTTTTCTTCATTCCAATAATACTCTGCTACTTACTCATTTCCCTCCCCAGCATTTTTTTTCCCAATTCATTTAGTTTTATCCCTAGACAAGGTAAAGAACAAATTAATGAAGTATAGGATTAGGTGGTGGTTTAAAAACTGACAACACTGTGCCAAAAAGAGAAAGTTACTCTTGAAGAAAACAACTACCTGAAACCAAGTTTTATCCTTAGTTGTAGTCTGTGAATAAAAATCCTTGCATCTCCTCATGCTGATGAACTTTCTCTAATGTCAAACCTTACAAGACATACTGAGATTTTTTTTCTGTATTGTTGGAGGCCTGATCTTGCTTTTTGTGTAATGTTATGCAACAAGAACTATTCCTTGTGGTGCACTTAATATGTGTACGCTTAGAAACTGTATTATTTTTTCCATAAATAGAATATCAAATAACATTATCCTATTTAATTATATGGCAGTTCTTGCATTTTCTTCCATGCTAACAAGTGTCAACTGTGGATGATAGTTGCATTTTTTTTCTTTTATTGCTAATCTTTTCAGTAAAAATGCAAGCAAGCATTTTGTTTTGTAGGAGGAGTAAGAGTAAAAGGTTTCTTTATTGACTGTCTGCAGATGTGTTATGTAAGACTCAACAAGCTCAATGAGTATATGTATTTCGTTGCATCTAGTTCAATAAATGTTTGAATTAAAAAGAAACAATTTATACAAATGTTAATGTAATGCTTTTTGGTATTCCCTAAGACTTCACAGATATGGAAAAAAATGCATGCCAAAAAAGAGGCTTATATCTCAAGTTTGCCTGTGCCAATTTATGCACCACACTCTAAATAAACCTGAAAAAATCTTTTACATATATTCTTGCAATTTACTATATTTACATAAACTCAAATTACTGTAAGTAATAAGACTGCCCAAATATTTCAGTTGCATTATTATACTAAGTGAATCTATTGGGATGATGGGCCTCATCCCTCAGTCTTGTCTGAGGGTATTTCCTATACTGTGACTGAGAACGAGATGTAAGGACAGTCACTGCTCCCAGGTTTATCAACAGTTTTCCTTGGTTAAGTGACTTCTAACAGTCCAATAACGAGTGCTATCAGACTTGTACTAATGATTAGCAGCACTTTTTCACTAGCCAGGGAGGTGATGGTTTTGTTGTACTTCACTTGTGAACAATACTATTGAAAGCAACGGAACATTACTCATGGAGGAAGTGCATTACTCTAGAAAGCAGCGTGTTTCAGGCCATCTTTTTAATCATTCTAGATTTTGTTGGTTTCTGCAGCTGTGATATCATATCTTTTTATTGTGCAAACACCAGTAAGATCTGGATTACATATAACTATTCTTTTGCAGCTCAAATTATCTCTGCCCAATGAAGCCCCATGTTGGTTTCTTAGAGCAGAAGTCCCAGACCGAAAACATGCAGCAGTGGCTTGGAACCATACAGACAAATGGTATGTGCTACTATTTGACTGTATATTTTTTACGTTCAAGTTGGAATAGTTATTTGTAAACGTTTATATCTGCAACAGAAGGGGTATCTATGGCAAAATAATTGTTTCTGGAATATAATACTGGCATCTAAATAATAGTGATTGGATATTAATAGAAACTACTGTCAACTTAGGCTTTTTATGAATGAAGAGCACAGGAGACCCTAAATTAATGCAGCACTGAGAAGCTGACATATGTTGAAAGAAGACTAATGACTTCAAGCATCACTAGTCTGTGGAATCTCTCTTAAGGAAGAAATGTGCCATTGAAAACACTGATTTGATCTCTCTTTAGGACTAAGCTGTAAGATTTCATTTTCCTAAAGCAGGAATTAATTTTGGATAGCTTTGTAGATACTCTGCATCCTGAGCTGTTGGGTTAGTATAACCAACTGGATATAACTGTTTTTAGAAGAATGATGAAGCATTGTGTTTGAAAGCTTGGCTTTTTAAAACCAAGTCACCCTTTTGGCTTTCAGTAATTCTAGCAATAAAACAAATGCACAAAGAAAATGTAATCATAGTCTGCCTTAGTTATCAGTTATGATCTGAAATGCTGCTAGGCGTGTATAAATGACAAAAGCTGTCAGCTGACTCAACAAATCCTTTTATTGAATTGTGCAAATACACCTCAGGAGAAAATGGAGCCCTAGTGAATGAGAAAGATAATGAGGCTGCAGAAGGTGGGGTAGAAGAAAGGACAAAGGACACAGAAGGGAAGGAGTGGTTCTTTGCCACGCATCATGTTACATCACTTGCAAACGATGTAATTTAATAATTAAAATCACAGATTAATCCTTGGCTTTTTTGTTATGATATTACTAATCTCCCATTCCTGATTCGCAGGCATTGGAACCATATGACACATGGTTTGAATATGCAGAGTTTCAACTGCAATTTTGGCTAATATTTGGTCCCTTCTCAACTGTTCTCTTGTGGCAGGAGTGCATTACTTGTTTGGTTGAAGCATCAAAGGCTTAATGCAGGCTTAGAGCAGCAATTATAGGACAATTTAATGTGAAACAGGTTGTTTTCTTAGACGACAGTGGAAAAATTATAAGGTGTGGACTTCTGTGTTTGCATTAAACTATCTACTGAAACAGCTGGTCAATGCTAAAGCACTGCAGTTTGCTAAGCCTAAAGCTTACATAGAGCTTAGTCCTGTTGATTATCTCAATGGCAGGTTAGCCATCTTTCAAGGGAACTAATTCTTTTTTAAGTATATATTTGAAATGGGAGTCTTTTTTGATAAATGTTTGCAAAATGGTTTGATGTCTGTTCATCTTAATGGCTACCTTAATGGGAACCATCCTGTAACACGGTATTTTAAATAGCACTGGAATTTTATTAGTACTGATGTTGGTAGGTACTGATGTAATAGTCAACAATTCATACTAAACGCTGAAGAAATCACATTCTCTACTCATGGCTTTTTAAAATGTTATTTTGAAAAGCACACCAGATAGCTTTTTTTCCTTTTATTCCTCTCTTGTTGTGACTCCTTGAATGCGTAACGTACTCTGCTGCTTTCAGTTCAGCTGAGACCATCTGCAGACATGATGGGCAACGTTAACGCACACGGAGGGTTTCAGTATCATCGGGTTGTACAGCAAGATGCATCAAGAAACACATGGAACACCTTAAAAGATATAAGGAGTCCTGATACATCACTTGACTGCCAACATTCTGTAAACCAGGGAAACCCGAAGAAATATATCTCTGGGCTTCTCTGCAAATCTGAGAAAATTCAACCATCTTCTGTTTGTGGTCTTCGGCCAACTTCAGAACAAAACGAAGCCTGGGACAAAGAACAAGCAGTGCCTCAGAAGCCCATGCTGCGGAGCATTGTACCGCCTCTCAGTGCTCACAGGTTAAAACCAATCAGGCAAAAAACAAAAAACGCAGTGGTATGTATTGGTTCTTAAAATGGAAAGAGTTTAAATATAGTTTGAGTCTTTTTAAAATCACTCAGTAAACGAGAAGCACTTGTTTAATAAAACCTAATCTTTGATATAAAGTTGTATTAATAGGATGGATCGTAGTTTTTGTGTGTGTGGGATACTGTTGTGCCCTGGTCATGCGACGGCTCACCTGGCTCATGGTTTGCTTTGTGACTTGTGAAGCCACATGTGAAGCCAGGTTTACATCTCTGAATTGTGTGGAAGCCTTCTGTTCAGCGCTAAGAGCAAAAGTTACCAAAAGAAGCATTTATAACTTTGAAGTGCAGGCTAGGAGGGGAAAAAAAATAGTTGTTCTCATCCTGCCAAAACGTTAATTTTTGTTGTTTTATCTAGTTTGTATTTTTAATGTTTCAGGTGAGCATTCTAGATAATGGGGAAGTATGTATGGAATTTCTCAAAGAACACCATTCACAGGAATTTGTCAAAGAAGTTCTCAGAATATCTTGTGATGGAAATGTGGTGAGTGCACTTTGTATTTCTGTATTGTCCTAATAAGTACATAATATCATTCTGTCTGTGAAGATTTTTTTATTAATCTTCACGTAAGTGATTATTTTTTTAAAAAAGCAATGTTGAAATATACACAGCCATAAATTCATCTTTTCCATAATGCAGCCATACCCATTTAGGTAGCAAGCAACTACTTCAAGATTGGATTTAGGACTATGACTTCACTTATGTGAAGCATAGCTACAAACTGCTGCTGTTCAATGACCACTTAGAGGAAGACAGCACTTGGTAAAAGTTGCTGTAGTTTATCTAAATTGTGACTTCCATAGCTGTTAAATAGGGAGCGCTGCAGTGAGTTGCGACTATAAATGTAATTTTTCTACTCTTTTGGTAGATTGCAGTTTATCATCCAAATGAAGGAAGAGGCTTCCTTCTTGATGACAGACCTCCTGCTCCTCCAGAAGACACGTGTGTGTACAACTTTGACAACTTGCCAGGTAAGTTTATTTTCTGATAACAAGACTGGAAAATGTTTTTGAAACTTTACAAGAAAGTATAAGCTTGCAGTTTGGCAATTTCATACAAAAACTATATGGACTTGCAGTGTCTTCCTGTGTGTTGTCGAGGTTCTGAACTATGTTCTGAGCTATTGAATGCAAGCTTACTTTCAATCAGTTTTCTGAAAGCATTTATCTTCTTTAAGCATACTTAAGTGCAAAGCACTTAAATATTGTTCACACTTTTTAGGTAATAGTAAAATAAGTATACAGCTTTAAGTTTCTCAGAGCTGGAATGCAGTGTTTAATCTGAAGACCTTGACAGATTTTTTAAATTTTTTTAGAAAAGTACTGGAAAAAATACCAGTATGCTGCGAAGTTTGTACAACTAGTGAGAACAAAAACCCCCAAAGTTACCTTCTATACAAGATATGCCAAGTGCATGTTGATGGAAAATTCACCCACTGCAGATGTTGAAGTTTGTTTTTATGATGGTATGTATTCCATTTTTGCTATTTATGCTAATAGTAAAATAATGTTATCAAAGCTGCACTAAAGTATTACCAAATACTACTGAACACTTCAGACTGAAGAACATATTGAAATGGTGAGGTTTTGCCACTTGGCCTTAATTCTAGCACCCACAAGACAGCTTATTCATTAGTTCCTTATTGATAACCTTCAGATAATGCATATCACAAAGGTGGTATCACTCTCCACTTTGCTTTCTTTTGTGAATTCTTCTATCTCTCATAGTTACCTACTTAAAATGAGAGGGTTCAAACTCTCTGTAGTTACTGAGGTAATAATATTACTGAGGATGCTGACTGGAGGAGGGGGTCAGCTGCAACTCCACTTTCAATAAATTACATTGCACTGACTGCTATTTTCAAGCTACTGTGAGCAAGTTCCTGATTTGCTATGTGCCTACCCAAAATGACTTAAGTCCCCAGCACCCCTCCCCCCCCCCCCCCCCCCAAAAAAAAGGCAGGGGAGTTCATAAATATCAGCTCTGATGAATCTATCTGGAAGAAGAGTCTGCCATTAACTCACATGCAATAAAGAAATCCCACTTAATGGATTTTGGGCTAAGATGTTAGACATACTAATTTTGTTAATGTCTACAGTTTGGAAGGGCAATTCTTGAATTGCAATGAATGCATTATTCCAACCTGTTTTATTAGTAGTCTTCTCTTGCATTCCATTAAAATCACAGTTCCAGTTTAATTACCCTTGGGTTTCTGCTAAACAGAACTCATCTAGCAGTGGTTTTATTCTTGCAATAATTATTACCTTGGTAATACCTGTTCTGCTAGAATGCAATGGCAGAAATCTATATTTCTTATTTACTGATACTGTACACAAGTTTGATTTAAAACTCTTTTATAGGAGCAAAGATACACAAGACAGCTGGTATAACTCGTGTGATTGAAAAATCAGGGAAGTCCTTCACTTTGAAAGGAGAAAGTGAAGCAAGTGTAAAAAAGGAAATACAAGTATATATGGATCATGCAAATGAGGTAAGTGGCTTTATGTAGGACATTTTAAGCAGAAAGCAACCTTCTGTAAACTTGGGTTTTCTTTCACAAAAGTGCTTCCAAGTTGTTTTTCATTATATTTTTGATCTTAGTGATAAGAGGGGTGATATTGTGTTTTTTCTTTGTCCTTAAAAAAAAAATAGCAGTGTAGAGATAATATTCCCTTACATTGAAGCCTCTAGAGAATAAGTTTTCAAGTCTGCCTGTTTGGTGAAGGGATTAAATCAGCACATAGAGCTGTTTTAAATAATTAAAAAATATCGCCATTTGTTCATGGACCAGACAACCTGCTACACATTTCTCATGTTTCACGTTGTCCAGTTAGCATTCACAAGAGTATTATGTCTGAAAAGCTGAAAATTAGAGGGAGGAAAAAAAAGTGCTATAAATTTCCTATTCATCCTTCCTTCTGTTCCTTCTGGAACATCAGTCGGGGGACTCCTAGTGCCCTATTAAAAGGTGAGGGGATATGTTTATGAGCATAAACACTGATGTGCTGAAGTTATGGGGGATATCTTGCTCTGGTATAGCTCTTTGGATCACCTTCATGGCTCTTGAGTCTCTATTATCACTATTTACTATTATATCAGTATTTACTGCTATCAAAGAAAGCATGTCCTTGTGCAGGCTCACTTGTCACTGAATTGTTTTTCAATTAAACACTGTAACATTCTCATTTTAATTCCAGGGACATCGTATCTGCCTTGCATTAGAATCTGCTGTTTTAGAAGAAGAAAAAAGGAGTGAAAGTGTTCCCTTCTTTCCAATAATTGTTGGAAGGTAAGTTGGAAGGTAATATTGTGCCTTCTAGATATTTAGATACTTGAATACTCCTACTAAACAGCTTTCTGCCAGGGCTGCCTAATTAAAGCTTGCAGTTATTAGAAAGATCATTAGCTTGACAGTCTACATGAGCACCCAGTTTTAGGTCTGCAAACCCTTCTTTGAGGCAAAGACAAAATAAATTTGTGAATTGAGACTAGCAGCTTGAACAAGTCTGTACATAGAATCATAGAATGCTTAGGGTTGGAAGGGACCTCTAGAGATCATCTAGTCCAACCCCCCTGCACACGCAGGGTCACCTAGAGCACGTGGCGCAGGACTGCGTCCAAGGGGGGTTTGAAGATCTCCAGAGAAGGAGACTCCACAACCTCTCTGGGCAGCCTGTTCCAGGGCTCTGTCATCCTCACTGTTAGGAAATTTTTCCTTCATTTCCTGTGGAACTTTTGGTGCTTCAGTTTCCAGCCATTTCCTCTAGTCCTATCAGTGGCCACCACTGAAAAGAGGCCAGCACCATCCTCCTCACTGCCTCCCTTGAGGTGCTTATAGACACTGATTAGATCCCCTCTCAGCCTTCTCTTCTCCAAGCTGAACAGGCCCAGCTCCCTCAGCCTTTCCTCACAGGACAGATGTTCCAGGCCCCTGATCATCCTTGTGGCCCTGCGCTGGACTCTCTCCAGCAGCTCCACATCCCTCTTGTACTGTGGAGCCCAGAACTGGACACAATACTCCAGATGCGGCCTCACCAGGGCTGAGTAGAGGGGCAGGATCACCTCCCTCGACCTGCTGGAGACGCTCTTCTTAATGCACCCCAGGATCCCATTGGCCTTCTTGGCCACAGGGCACACTGCTGCCTCATGGTCAACTTGTCGTCCACCATGACACCCAGGTCCCTCTCTGCAGAGCTGCTCTCCAGAAGGTCAGTCCCCAGCCTGTACTGGTGTCTGGGGTTATTCCTCCCCAGGTGCAGGACCTTGCACTTGGCCTTGTTGAATTGCATGAGGTTTTTCACCATCCAGTTGTCCAGTCTGTCCAGGTCCCTCTGGATGGCAGCGCAGCCCTCTGGGGTATCAGCTACTCCTCCCAGTTTCGTGTCATCAGCAAACTTGCTGAGGCAGCACTCTGTGCCTTCATCCAGGTCATGGATGAATAAATTGAACAGGACTGGGCCAAGGACTGACCCCTGGGGGACCCTGCTAGCTACAGGCCTCCAACTAGACTCTGCACCACTGATCACCACCCTCTGAGCTCTGCCATCCAGCCAGTTCCTAATCCACCTCACTGTGCACTCATCTATCCCACACTTAATTAGCATGTACAAAAACTGATGTCTGCAGAAGAGTAGTGCTATCAAGTGCCTCATACAGCTTGTAATTAAAAGAAAAGCTAGGCTGCCTCACTTTTCCTTTCTTGATTGTCTTTTACAAAGGTCTTTTCCTAATTTCTTTTTCCTCCTCCTTCCCAGAAAACCTGGCAACACTGAATCGCCACAAGCTTTAGCACCTCCATCATTAGATGCTGCAAACTGTACAAAAGAAGTTATGGCACTGGATGGAAATATAGCTACCAGTTCCAATGCAGTTCAAACTCCAAACATTACTCCTGTAAGTTCACTGGGACAGATAGTGGGTTTAATGATCAATAGGAATTCAAATGTTACTGTTTTATTTAAATTAATGGAATTATTTTCTACTGACTTAAGCTTATTAGCCTTTTGTGAGCATAGTGACCAGCCATGTCAAGTCAGATTTTGTCTAACTTCACCAGAGGTCAAATTTGAGTATTCAGTGTTCAGACTCATTCTTCTTTGCCATAGAGCAAACACTAATGTTTTTCCAAGCTTTTTAGAAAGCACTGTGTACTTTCCCCTGTGGTAGGTATTACAAGAGAAAACAGCACAATACCCTGTTTCTATGTCACTCTTAATCACGTTTGTCAGTTTCTTTATACATGAACTGTGTATTGAGGCACAGCTGCTTTCTCCTTTGTGGTTCCTATAGTTGCTTAGATTTATCTTTCTTTCCTGACCAAGCTATTTCAGACATCGCCTCTGACTTGCATCTCCTTACTGAACTGTGAATCTTAAACATCACTAAGCACATGATTTCATCTGCTTTATCTGTTAGAAGAGATACCTGAGCGGTGGATTTTTTTTTTTTTTTTGCATACCTGGTTTCCCTAAAGGCTTTCACTGTTTCATCCTCTGTAATTCTTAAGTTTAGAATAGGAAAAGCATACAGACTGTTTCATGGTACATACAAGAAGATCTAAAATAAAAAGGAAAACCTTAGTACATGATCAATTGGGGCTTGTATTATAGATGCTAATATTGTGCATTCCTTGTTTTAGGTGGTATCTTATGAAAAGTCTACATTTATGACTAATGTTACTGAAAAGACATGCTCTTCTGTTCATCAAAAGGAATGCAGTCCTAATTCGGCCCAACTTTTAAAATCTGTCTTTGTGAAAAATGTCGGTTGGGCTTCTCAGGTGAGTAACAAATAATGATGATGCAAGAAAGTCCCTTCACTTTACCTATTAAACTTGAGATATATAACTTTTAAATTCCTAACTTAATGCATTGCTTACACATGATGTTTAAAGACAGTTTAATCTGAAAGTAGATAGGTGGAAAGATCCTCCCAAATAAGGGAGTAAGATAATATCATGGTGTAATATGAATACATAAGTAAAAAAACAAAATAACTCTTCAGTTATTTAGTTCTCTTTATCACAAATTTACTGTAATTACTATTGCCTATTCAGTTCCTTCTTTTTAACCTGAATCTAGTAGAAACTAAAACTGCTAGATTAGTGGACAGAAGTCTCTAAAAGCAAAAGTGCTGGGGCAGGATGTTTTTAACAACTACACCAACTTGTGCAAGATGATGACATCTGCTTACTTGACAGGAAACCCTGCTTATCTATTAAAAAAAAAATCTTTCCTGCTTTCTTAAAGTTTAGAAGATAATTTCTCTCTAATATAGTTAAAATAACTTTTTTATTCTAGCAGAAGAAGAAACTACAGTTTATGAAACTACATAAAATTTTAAAATGTATGTAGTTGTGAACTGCCACAAAGTAGTAGTTCTAATTCACCCTCAACTACTTAAATACAGAAGGACTTTTAAAAGCTCCTAGAGAAGTTTTAACTCTCTTGAAAAAGATGATTAAAGCTCAGTGGGAAGCTGGACTCAATCCCAAGACTACTGCTCACTTGAAAGCAGTACATGTACCATCTTAATCATTTAAAGACTGACCTAGACAGCAAAGTCATTTCAATTCTGAAAAGGCTCAGCTTCAGTTCTTAGAACAATTCCAGAGGTGTCCTCTTGTATTCTAAGTCCTCAAACTGTAATGCAACTTCTCTTCCTAGCTGACCAGTGGAGCAGTATGGGTTCAGTTTAATGATGGATCCCAACTGGTAGCACAAGCAGGTGTTTCTTCTATCACATACACATCTCCAGATGGCCAGACAAGCAGGTGAGCCTATTACTGCTATTAAAATACATACTTTTTTTCAATATAAGACTCTTAAGCCTTTGCCATCATAGATGAAAAACTATTATGGCTTTTCATCCGTCTTTTTAAAACTATTAAAACTTAAACTAACCAGCTAAGAAGTTGCAGAAAAGTTGTGTAAACTTAACGAAGAATCGCTTAATGTTTTTTATTGAACTTTGGTTAACAAATGAAGAAAAAAGAGTGAGTGAAACCGCTACTTGATGTGTATAATATAGCTATTTTTATGTACAGTATTTAAAAGAAATGAGAGGCTGTCAATTAAGGTCTTAATACTCAAAGGAGACTTTAAAATTCTTTAGGATACTGAGAATTTAGGTGGAATGGGCTAGCAGATAATCACATAACTGATGCATAGATGTGCTGGTGTTGGGTCAGGTTTTTGAAGTGCTTTGGGCACTGGACACTTCTCTGGCTACATTTGTGACACTGTAATATACAGTCTATTTAGCCCTTTTTAAAAAATGTATACATTTTTAATCTTAAGTACTATTTCAGTTAAATGGCTGTTGGGAAGAGGGATCTGGACTTAGGCCATCAAGCTGTACTTTATTTATAGCTCCACTGTATTTATAATGTAGTAGTTTTTCCCCATTCACAGCCAGTTTTGAGAAAAAAATGCCATTGATTTTTGTCAAATCAACTTTTAAAAGCACTTAACTTGTGTTCTTCTTTGCCTCTCTAGGTATGGAGAAAATGATAAGTTGCCAGAATACATAAAAGAGAAGTTGCACTGCCTGTCTTCTATTCTTGTGATGTTTACCAATCCAGCTGGTTCCCATTAATTAAAAGCAAAGCAGGTCTTTGGATGTGACAGCTTAATAAAATCACTCACTAGCATTCAAGTGAAGTGACTGATTTTACTCAACTATCAAGAAATTCTTCTTAAAGTTGGTAAAACTTAGGAAGGGGAGGGTTGCTTTATGTATTGCCAATTGCTGGAAAAAAAAACATCTTTTCTTTATAGGGATGAAAAAAATTGCTGAAGTGAAACTTTGAGCAACTGTAACCTCAAATTTTGGAAATTTTCTAAACACATTTTTTTCTTCTTCCCCCACTGCTCACTCTCTGCCAACAATCAAGGACAGAAGGCGTCTGTGCTGTTGAAGTGTTTGTACTTGTAAATAACTTGTATTTTTACGTCTTACAAGTAATATATGTAAATATGTATATGTTTTATAGCTGTTTTTATGTTTATTTTTGTAGCAGCAGCTTTTAACTTCCCTGCACAGGCATTTATATATAAAAAAATAAATGCAGTGGTAATTGTTCATATCTATTGGTTGATTTCATAATCAAATGATGGTTTGAGAGCCTTTTCCTTTAAGTATAAAAGTTTATCTGTCAGAGCTGATCTAATCTCACTGAGTATCTTGTCATGGGATTCTAAGGATGGGTGAAGTTCGGGAATAAGAAGAGATTTGCTGCATAAACTCTGCCCAAAGAAAAACAAAAGTCTGAATTGAAAAGCTACTGCTTTATATTTACAATTTTCTAGCTAAGAGCTTATCAAAGTTAGATCAGCTGATGGGAAAACTACCTCCAACCCTTCTTGCAGAAATATCAGCAGCCTTAGCTATTTCATCTATACATTATGCCTTCCCTTACAGTCCTTTTTATTGACCTATTCTAAGTGACAGATTTTTTTGTAAACATCATCTGCTGCACTTAAAGTTAACTCATTTGCCATCCTCTTACATGTCTTTGATTAAACCAAGGCAGCCTATCTCCCCTTACATAAGTGTATACATGTATGTATATGCATGCATATAACCATAACCTTTACCATAGTTTCCACTTGCCTTTTTGTGAAGGACTAAGTCAATTTTTGACAAGGCAAGCAAAAGCATATATGCTTAAAAAACTACCCCTTGCAGCCAATACCTTTATTTGAGGCATAATACAATCAAATTCCTTACCTGCAATCTCAAGCCTTACACATAGCTGAGAACCAACCTCTAGAGGTCTATACCACAATGTAGAAGGGTATAAATGTTTAGGTAATCCATCAGCTCATTTGCTGCATAAACAGTAAAACTAAGTGCAATTACAGCATTATCATGCTAACCAGAAGACAACACTAAAAGCTCTACCTTTGGCTCACAAGACCTATTTTTTTCCAGAATCAGAACCTATAATCCACAGTGAATAAGCAATAACTTTCATGAGTTCAGATTTCTAATGCCCAAAGTAATTTTATAAGCTGTAGCACTTGCTTTTACAGCAAGTGCTTTTGTACTTGCTTTTACGATCTGTTTTTAATCACCAACTACCAACACATAGCATTCTTGGTACTGTTCACTATTAACTAGCATATAGAAGAAATGCTTACAACTATTTCTTGCAAGAAATTAAAAACAATTCTTTCTCATGGTAAGTTTTCACTATGCAGGTGGAAATCACAAAGGAAATAAAAAAACTTCCACATTCTCTTTAGTCAGAATTAAAAAATAGGCTTTTATTCAGTGGTCTTTAGTGTCTCAACATTTGATTACATATATAATATTTATTTACATTTCACAAACTCAATAAGCATCAAGTATTGGACATGTTAAACAGCAGCTACAGCTCATGTGCTGGAGTTATTTCCACAAGGCTTTCCTGCTGGCCCCAATAGTGCCAAAAAGACAAACCCACACAGATCACTTTAGGCCCCTGTATTAGAAAAACATACATTTTTAAAAATAAATATTAAGTGATTCAAATATTATCCATTCCCATTTCTTATGCTATTATCAGGAATTTAAATCTATGGGTAATAAACACCTAAGGAGCCAAAAATTTCTCCCTTTTTACTTAATTAACATTAGCACTGGTTGCTCAGATAGCAGAGAGTATTCATTTCCCCCAGTGATATCAAAAGTATAAGAGATTATCAGGGATGGTAGTTCTTTCTTGTAGAAAGGTTAAGAAAGGTTGTGCATAATTTAGCTCTGTGCAGATGGTACTTTTTATTATAAAGGGCATTCAGCAATACTGTAGAAGAAAAACTGTATGTTTACTGCAGTTCAAGTGAAAGTCACAGCTTTTACTTTTTTTTTTTTTTTCCCCTTCCACAGGCTTTTAACCCACTTAAGTATCCAAACCTCACACAAACTACTTGAGTAGACACTTACCTTCCTCTAAAATTCCCACAGTCTCATTTTGTTTAAAATCCTGGAGTTTTCTTGATATTTTACAGTTTCCAAAGTTGGTCTTTTTGTATGAATCACTGCTTACAAATTAGCAAATTGAACATGCAAATGTTCACTTACTTAAGCAGCCATGTTTTCATACAAAGTGCATACAGCTCAACTAATCTTGTAGTTACAAGAATAATCTAGATTCACAGAATCAAGATAAGTTTTCTTTTACTTCTTTCTGAAAAGGATGTACTTAACCTGTGACCTTCACAGCTGTGATTCAGCACACAGATGTGTCATTTAGACTGTGCACACTTCAAATGTGCTACTGTACTTATTCAGCTTGTTCATACTCCTTCCTCTCCTGCTAGAAAAGCAGAATGCAAGAGCTGTATTGACATAGATGTAACAGCGTATTAGGGTACGGCCAAGCTACGTATTCAGTCAATATGTAAGTACAACTATAATGCCTAGCATACAGCTAAGAAGGTCAGTGTTTAGGCACTCCCCATTATAAAAACATACTGTGTTTCTATGTTTAAAATACACAAATAAACTATTCTTGCATCCTTCCGTATCTGATGGAAAAGGCAATTAGTCTTTTGTATACTATCTCCAAGACTAAGAGAGAGAGTACAACTATACCACAGATTAAGCTAAATGCCCAGCGTGGTCCCATGTGAGTGTAGATTTGGCTCACAAATACAGGCCCAAGTATCCGTGCTCCACTTCCCGAGGCTGTTAACCAGCCCATGTAGACACCCTACAGAAGAGCAAAAGCTGCTATTAGTGATACAGGAATAAATCGGTTACTTAATAAACAAATACCAGTCATACTGATTCGAACATTCAGAAATGTTTAAGCAATTTTTTATTTTTCTTAGCTCCTGTTAAGATTATTTTCCAAGAGTACTACCTGCCTTCTTTAAGCATTAGCTTGAATTGCATCAGACAGAACATGCTACTCACAGATTAAGGCTCCACGGTGCTATATACTCTACACACTGTGCTATACACTACAGCTTTCTAGCAAAGAGGCATTCTGGCTCAAAGTATTTTGTCTTCTACAGCAAAATACAACACATGGGCAAAAGGGTAAGTGGAGGAAAAGGAAGCTTTTTTTTCTTCTGTCAAGCAGTATTATTTACTCAATATGTGTTTCACTGCTCCAAAAGGTCAATTGGAAGTATCATAACAGAAATAAAAGCTTCCCAGTTCCTACCAAAATTTAGTTTCAATTAACTTTAATAGATACTTGCCTTCACTCATGTTCTTCATAGCACAGCTATTAAGGACAATATTCTTCTGTCATCATATTCCCAATATAAAATCAGTTGTTACAAAATGACTTACAAAACTCTCATAAAAATTTCAGAATCTTTGGGCTATTGTTCTGAAATATACATGCTATAAGATTTGACATAAGTAGTATATAATTCTTGTTTTCTAATTTAGCTAGGGTCTTGCCCTGGACTTTAAGAGCAAGTTAGAATTCCTGAAAGCTTCTGCAATTATTGAAGCTTACTATTGTTTTGCTAATGACAAAAGCTATTTTAGCTAGATCCCTCACCCGAATAAAGAGGCCACAAGTACTGGAGAACAAATGAAAAAAAACATTTAGGTTTCACGCTTACCTGAGGCTTTGGGCCTAGAATTTTAGAGTATAAAGTGTAAGACATGACATTACAAACTGGATATCCCAATCCTATTAGTACATCAGAGCTGATATACTGGGCCAGATAGATCTTTGGAGTGTTCAGGCACCAGGATTGGGAGACAGGGCAGCCCGTGGGTTCTGCAGTGTGGTTGGATGAAAGCTGCGTCGCTTCCAGACTCCACAAAGGCATTAACATTTCACTGAAAGTTGTCCTTGGAATGGAATTATTCTTTATTTCTGTAAAAGCAAGCAATACGTGATTAAAAAAATGCAACAAAAGTCTTTCAAGATAACATTACGACTACAGTTTAGTACAGCTTCAATTATACCTTGCCATTGGATATTTGGTAGTTTTTTCCCCCAAGGCAGTAAAATAAAGAATCCGACCAAGACAATCATTAAGCCTCCATGGAGTAGAGCACGCTCACCGGTTCTATCAAACAGTGAAATGGTAATTAAATATATCATTTACACCCATGGTCATGGTTTAGTATCTAAAAAATGCTAGGAACAAAATACTTTGGACTATATTCGTATCATTAAACTAAAATGTAAATAAAACTGTTGAAATATGACAAGTAAAATTCCTGAAGATGCCATCTACACTGTAGCCTATTAGTTTGTGAAAGAAATGCCAGATCAAAACACCTGCAACAAAAAAATGTTCTAGTGTCAACATATTAAAAGCAGCCAAAGCATACTAACTTAAACTTGTTTTTCTTTGGATAATAGGGTAAAACACAGATGAGGGAGAGTGTTTTTCTACAAGGATAAAGAACAATTACAGCATCACAGCTGTATCAAAATCACAAGTACTTCGTTCTCATAGTATACAAAACTCCTAGACTAGTAAAAGACTTAAATAATGCAGATTTGGTCTTGTTCTAAATGTTTTCAGACTTAACTAATAAAAGTAACAAAATTCTGATAAACTTACTTTTTAGAAAGTGTTTTCACCACCATGAAAACAATAACTGATTCAATACCAACCACACCAAGGATTATTCCATTATATAAAACAGCTTCTTTCCTGGTCCAGGAATACATATCCATTGTCAATGGTGTAGCTATACTAAATTGACAGAAGAAAATGACATTCATTTAAAAAAAAAAAAAAAAGAAAAAGCTACTTCTGTACAGCAGCTTCTATACATTTATTATCCTAAACATCAAACAGAACTGGTACAGGAGTCTTCTATTCTGAAGGGGACAATAAGACAATGCAAGCTAGTTATAAACTAATGCTGTGATGCAAGATTTATTTTAAAAAAGCCCAGTCGACTATTTTCAAAAATGCATTATGACAGCTATATTCTGAAACATTAGTAATATATTTCAGCTTATGAAAAAATTAATCGAGTAACAGCAAAGCAAGAATAATGGAAAAAATCAGGTCCTGCAAGTATAATAATAATACACATTTAATGCTGTTCAACCTTTAACAACACCTGAACAGTTACTAGGAATGGAATTTTCTAAAAATAATGCAAAGACAACAGAGAATTGTTATAAGAAATTTTAGCTAGGTTGGAGCTCAAAAGAAAATAGATCTTATATCTTCAGAGTGTTTTACAAATTCTAAAACTAATGAACCACAGTCTGACATAATGGCATTTTATTTCTGAATGTACAACATTTTTGCAGGACCTACCCCTTCACATTAAAAAGCAATAATGTAAAATAGTAGATTTAAGAACACAATACATTAACTGTAGTAAGCAATTGTTTTAATTATAATTGAAATACGAGCTCCATTTAATTTTTTGGAGCTAGTCAGAATCACACTAAGAAATTACATAAAATTGTAGTACGTAATAAAGAGTAAGGTACTCAACTCATGACAATCTTCTCTGAAGATACCAGGTAGACCAAATTAAGCTAATTCAACTGTATATAAATTTTTTATAATAGTTAAAAAGCTCACAAAACGCTTTTTTATCCATCCAAAAGCTTGAAAACATTTACATTAGTGTTCCATATTCTACAAACTGCATATTATATATCTTCAGCTGTTATCAAATATTACTTCTTTATTCTATATCCATATACATCAGTTTAACTGCCTACCATTTTAACCTTATAAACACTTCCATTTATGGAGAGCAAAATTAAGATGAGGGCACGAGAAAACTTTTACATGTGCACAGAGTTTAGCTAGATCTCAAAGCACTTGGAGAGAAAAGAAAATAGAGAAACTTACGTTTCAAAGACAGCAAAAACAAACAAGATAACAAAAAAAAGAAAATTGACTGACACAACAGCAACTTGGTCGATGCTTCCTTCTGCGTCCTGATCTAGACCACCAACTTCTGCAACGAAACAAAGGAATCCTCTAATCTATAATCTACCGATCAAGCTATCATACAACACCATAAATTACAAAGAGTAGTGACTTCTTCACTGTATATTGCAGGGTTTGGTCTATGTTTAAGCAGTTGTATCTTGACAATCTAAGTAGTGGTTATATTTTGACAGTTTTTTTTTTTTTTCTTTTCTTTCCTCGAATCAAAAAGGAATTGCCTTTCCAGTTTCTAATGATCTTAGCTGTCGGGGAAAGCTGTCTGATTATACCTTCTGCTGTCCTACTTTAACACTGGGACTGACATATCCTGAGTGACAATCAAATAAGCAAAGTGCTCTAAATGTCTTTACAGTTTAAAGCAAAATATTTGGTGTTTCTCTTCCAAAGTCAAAGTTGTAATATAGAGAATTTTGCCTTTGTACCACAGAGTTTTGCTTGCTCTAATCTGGGCACAACAGCTTCATACATGAGACACCTATCTGATGTGTGCACATTCAGTCTTGTGAGGGAACTAAAAGCAGAAAATTCATGCAGTATATGGTGAAAGGTATTTTGGATCTTGGGAGGAAGGGGGAGCAAAGGGCAAACCTGTTTGCCATCATTCAGATACTGTGGCCACTAGCAGCCAAGCCAGGCTATCATATTTCCTAGGAAATCATGATTAGTTGGCTCATATGAGTAGGTGAATTCCATTCCTTGAATGAACACTCTAATTTTATGATTTTTTTGATGCATCTGTCACACAACACTTTACTGCTTGGAAAAAAAAATCTTAAAAACATTATTTCTTCACAACCAATTTCAAAGCTTTTGATAAAGATATTTTCAAATTATTTATGATGTTCTTTTTAAACAAACAAACAAAAGATACAGTATTGAATCTGGAGACTTCCATAGGTTTTAAGAGAACTTTAAAATTCTCCTTCACGCATTCCAGAAATGCATAACATTTGAAAAAGTTTGATCTATGCCTAATATGGTACAAAAAAGGTACATAGTCAAGAAAAGCTATTGCACTGTACATGGCAACTATATGGCAACTATTTTAGTCTCTCAGCAACTGAACGTTTTTATACAGCCTAACCCTTTTTTAATAAGATGCTGCATGTAAAAGCTCCTATGTAATAACAGTATAGCATAGAATGCTACAAAAGAGAAATATGACTGCAGAGTAGAAGAGGGAGGGGGGAAGGAAGGAAGGAAGAGAGGAAAGGAGAGTTTTATTGATGTCCATGTTTACATTCACATTCACTTAATCTTATGTCCTGGAAGAGACAGTTACAAGGCAAAAATCTGGAAGGATCTTGACAACTTTTAATGTTTTTGCCACGAGATAGCAGTAAAATTGGTCAACACAGACATGACATGATTTCTGAACCAGTTATCTAGAATGAGATGTAGCCTATTTTCCACTTTAAGTTCCCAATCCATCAAACTTCACAATACATTCAAATGCTTGTACATAATAAGAAAATATACTAAAATTATCATTACAGAATAAGTTTTCAAGGAAACACAGATACCTTCTTCTTCAAAATTGATACTTGTGCATTGTCTTCCCATGTCATCCACTCGATGCTCTCTAGAAATTCGGAAGTGTTTTCATTAAAAATGTATTTATTTGATCTATTATTGGATTTTCCATTAAAATATTTTTCCAAGTCACTATCTTATATTCTAATTATTCCCAACACCTTTATGAACAGCAGCCTACTCTAGAAATGAAACATTCTAGTGAAAGAATATTACATATCTGTGCAGCATCTTCTCTCCTCTCACTGCAACCAATAAGATATATATATATATATATATGTATATACACACACACATATATATATAATTCTCAAGAACTCGGATCTTAAAAGAAAGATACAGACACTGAGAACACTGTAGACAAGCTAACCTTATTTCTCTTTAGAGAAAATCCAGAACCCATTAAAAATGTACCAAGGCTAAGCTTATGATCCAACGGCTCTATCTTTTTGCATTCATCATTTTTTTCCACACTCTAGCCGTAGTATCACTATGATTAATTTGCTAGCATGATGAAAAAAAAAATGTCTATTAGGGAAGGCAGGAACTCTGAAAAATAAATTAGAAAGATAAAGGCTTATATTCTTTGCATTTCTGATTTCAGGTTTATTACTCCTGCTTCCAAGTACCTTCATAACTGCCAAAAGCTACTGAAACAAAGCAAAATATTTGTCTCTTTTGACTTGGTTACCTGAATATAGCAAAAATGAGAATTATATTAATAACTCCCAGGAGAGCTCCAAATAGAACTGGTGCTGTATACATGTTTAGCTGAAGCCGAATTAATTTCCATGTTACTCCTCCTTCTCCAATAAGTGTAAAACAAGTCTGAAAAACTTAGAACATATCAAGCATATTAAGGAAACTGAAGAATCATTAAGAAAATATTAAAACACACACAGAATAAATACATAAATTTAGATGGGCAAAGCTGTTCTAATAGTTAAGAAAAATATAAGTACTACATCTGTCATACCTTTTTTATTTTGAGAAACCTGCTCTGAATAACTGAGGATACCAATTAATTGAAGTTTCTTTTTAACAGAGTGTTTTGCTTATATTGACCTACACAGATACATGAATATACTCATTTCTTAATTTTAAAATCACTGGTGAACTATGCTTTAACACCCCATCCTCATGCTGCTGCTGAAAATTCCTAGTTATAATGTCTGATTTCCTACTAGGGAGGGTTAGATAATAAAAAAAGCTCTTAATCTACAGAGAAGCAAGGATGTATGATATGCTCTACCTGGTCCTAATATGAAGCCAACTGCTTGGCAAGCACTGGTATTGGCCATAGCACTTGTTCTTTCTGTAAGAGAAGTGGCACCTGCGATATATGATCGAACCACAGCTACATTTCCTTGAAAAAAATACAACAACAACAAAAACGTATTATGAGATTATATTCCAACTTGCATTTATTTCGGTTATTTTTAATTTCCCAAAAAAATACAATCCAACACTCCCTCTGTCCCTCCCACAACTGTATAATTACATAAGATTATAAACTAGTACTGGTTAACTCTTTGATTTGTTATTTCATAGAATCATAGAATCATAGAATCATAGAATGCTTAGGGTTGGAAGGGACCTCTAGAGATCATCTAGTCCAACCCCCCTGCATACGCAGGGACACCTAAAGCACGTGGCACAGGACTGCATCCAAGCGGGTTTTGAAGATCTCCAGAGAAGGAGACTCCACAACCTCTCTGGGCAGCCTGTTCCAGTGCTCTGTCACCCTCACTGTTAAGAAATTTTTCCTTAAGTTCCTATGGAATTTTTGATGTTTCAGTTTCCGGCCATTTCCTCTAGTCCTATCAGTGGCCACCACTGAAAAGAGACCATGACCGTCCTCTGCACTCCCTCCCTTGAGGTATTTATATACACTGATTAGATCCCCTCTCAGCCTTCTCTTCTCCAGGCTGAACAGGCCCAGCTCCCTCAGCCTCTCCTCATAGGGCAGATGTTCCAGGCCCCTGATCATCCTTGTAGCCCTGCGCTGGACTCTCTCCAGCAGCTCCACATCCCTCTTGTACTGTGGAGCCCAGAACTGGACACAATACTCCAGATGCGGCCTCACCAGGGCCGAGTAGAGGGGCAGGATCACCTCCCTCGACCTGCTGGAGACGCTCTTCTTAATGCAGCCCAGGATCCCATTGGCCTTCTTGGCCACGAGGGCACACTGCTGCCTCATGGTCAACTTGTCGTCCACCATGACACCCAGGTCTTTCTCCGCAGAGCTGCTCTCCACAAGCTCGGTCCCCAGCCTGTACTGGTGTCTGGGGTTATTCCTCCCCAGGTGCAGGACCTTGCACTTGGCCTTGTTGAACTGCATGAGGTTTTTCACCGCCCAGTTGTCCAGTCTGTCCAGGTCCCTCTGGATGGCAGCACAGCCCTCTGGGGTATCGGCTACTCCTCCCAGTTTGGTATCATCAGCAAACTTGCTGAGGGAGCACTCTGTGCCTTCATCCAGGTCATTGATGAATAAATTGAACAGGACTGGACCAAGGACCGACCCCTGGGGGACTCCACTAGCCACAGGCCTCCAACTAGACTCTGCACCGCTGATCACCACTCTCTGGGCCCTGCCATCCAGCCAGTTCCTAATCCATCTCACTGTCCACTCATCTATCCCACACTTCCGGAGCTTGCCCAGGAGGATGTTGTGAGGGACGGTGTCAAAAGCCTTGGTGAAGTCGAGATAGACGACATCCACCGCTCTCCCCTCGTCTATCCAGCCGGTCATTTCATCATAGAAGGCTATCAGGTTAGTCAGGCAAGATTTTCCCTTGGTGAATCCATGCTGACTACTCTTGAGCACCTTCTTGTCCTCCATGTGCCTGGAGACAACAGCCAGTATGAGCCGTTCCATCACTTTTCCGGGGACGGAGGTGAGGCTGACTGGCCTGTAGTTGCCTGGGTCCTCCTTCTTGCCTTTTTTGAAAACTGGCGTGACATTGGCCTTCTTCCAGTCTTCCGGCACCTCCCCCGTTCTCCAGGATCTTTCAAAGATGATGGAGAGCGGCTTAGCTATGGCATCTGCCAGCTCCCGCAGCACTCTGGGGTGCATCCCATCAGGGCCCATGGATTTGTGGGTATCGAGGTTCCTTAGGTGCTCTCTGACCCAATCTTCCTCTACCCAGGGCAAGTCTTCCTCTCCACCCGCTTCTTCTCTTGCCTCTAGGGCCTGGGGCTCTAAAGGGCTGCCCTTGGTAAACACCGAAGCAAAGAAGGCATTGAGCAACTCTGCTTTTTCTGTGTTATTTGTAACCAAGGTGCCCATCCCGTCCTCCAGCGGACCCACGTTCTCCCTGATCTTCCTTTTGCTGTTAATGTATTTGAAGAATTTTTTTTTGTTATTTTTAACGTCCCTTGCCAGCTTGCCTTCCAGACGTGCCTTAGCTTTCCTTGTCGCATCTCTGCACTCCCTGACTACGTTCCTGTATTTCTCCCAGGGGGCCTGTCCTTTTTTCCACATTCTGTATACCGCTGCCTTCTGCTTGAGCATTGCCACAAGCTCCCGGCTCATCCACGCAGGTCGCCTGCCCCCTCTGCCTCCCTTCCTACACACAGGGATGCACTGCTGCTGGGCGTGGAGGAAGTGCCGCTTGAAAACTAACCAGCTCTCTTGGGCCCCCCTGCCTTCTAGAGCACTAGCCCATGGGATTCTACCGAGGAGGTCTCTGAAGAGGCTAAAGTTGGCCCTCCTGAAGTCCATCGTCGCAAGGCTACTTACAGTCCTGCCTCCTCCTCGTTGAATCCTGAACTCCACCAACTCATGGTCACTGCAGCCGAGGCTACCCCCCACCTTAACATCTCCTACTAGGCCCTCCCTATTTGATAGCACGAGGTCCAGTAGCCCACCTCTCCTCGTCGGCTCCTCCACAACCTGCGTCAAAAAGTTATCGTCGACGCTCTGCAGGAACCTCCAGGACTGCTTATGCCTGGCTGTGTTGTCCTCCCAGTTGATGTCGGGATAGTTGAAGTCCCCCATGAGAACCAGGGCCTGTGACCGTGAGGCAACATCCAGCTGCCTATAGAAGGCCTCATCAACCTCCTTGTCCTGGTCAGGTGGCCGGTAGCAGACACCCACCACAGTGTCTCCCACATTAGCCTGCCCTCTAATCCTTACCCACAAGCTCTCAACTCGCTCATCCTCCACTCCCAGGTTGAGCTCCATGCATTCCAGTTGCTCTCTCACATAAGGAGCAACTCCACCACCTCGCCTTCCCAGCCTGTCCTTCCTAAAGAGCACATAGCCTTCCATGGCAGCGCTCCAGTCGTGCGAGCTATCCCACCACGTCTCTGTGATTCCGATGAGATCATGACGCTGGGACCGCACACAGATCTCCAGTTCATCCTGCTTATTCCCCATGCTTCGCGCATTGGTATACAGGCATTTCAGGGAAGCAACAGAGGCCACAGGTTTCCCAGGAGGGGCGAAAGAGGACCCTCCGTGATCATTTCCTATCCTCACTTCCCCACTACCATACTCCCACTGGCCGCCATCTGACCTGGGCTGTGCGGTACTGCTTGCCGCGTCAGTGTGCCACTCCCCTTCCCCCTTCTTGCCTAGTTTAAAGCCCTCCTAACCAGGTTGGCCAGCCTTTTTGCAAAGAGACGCGTGCCCCTCTTGCTAAGATGAGTACCATCGTTCCCCACTAGCTGTTGGTCATCAAACAGAGACCCATGGTCGTGGAAGCCGAAACCCTGTTGCCAGGTCCAGCGGCGCAGCCAGTTGTTTAGCTGCCATATTCGCCTTCTCCTCCTTGAGTCCATTCCCCTCGTTGGCAGAATGGAGGAGAACACCACCTGGGCACCTGTACCTTTGATGGCCATCCCTAGGGCTCTGAAGTCTTGCTTGACGTCCCTCATTTTCCCCATGGCATCATTAGCACCCACATGAATCAATAGTAGAGGATAATAGTCCGACTCCTGAACTATTCTTGGGAGCCTTTCTGTGATATCCTTTATTTTGGCCCCAGGCAAGCAGCACACCTCTCTGGATGAGGGGTCCGGTCTACATATCGGTGCCTCTGTGCCCTGCAGCGTGGAGTCACCCACGACGATCACCCGCCGCTTCTTCCGGGTGCTCCTTCTCACTTTAGGGGGAGCAGCCTTGCTGCTTGGATTAGACTGCCCCTCTGTAGAGATCCCCTTAGACAGGCCTTTCTTCTTAGACAGGCCATTTCATTAAACTCTCATGCACAAGATGTTTTAGTAGCAGATTTACCATTACGTTAGTGATCTTACACAAGGCAGACAGTTTAATAATTTCCAGAAATGTAAATTCTCCTGTGATTACCTGCTCCAAATCCCACAAGTGCACGTGCAATCAGCATGTAGTATTTGTTGTGTGAATGAGGTACATGGACATAGGCATAAAGGAAATTAGCAGCTACTGAAATAACCGTTGAAACAACAAGAGGTTCTCTCCTTGGCCTGTAATTGGACCATAAACCAAACAGGGGAGAGGCAACCATTTGGCCAATGCTATAGGAAGCTATAATCCAGCCCAAGAAACTCGCATCAGCTGTTGGATCAATCTGCAGAAACAAATTAATCCTGTGAATACTGTATTGCAGTTTTTTAAAAAATAATATCAACAAAATCATTTTAGAATCATCACCTGAAATGCCTAAGGCTACGAAATGTATTTCTGAGGGTGCGCAGCACCATGCAACTCAGAGTCAAACCTATGTCTAAGCAACATTGTGTGTGTATGGGTCTCAGAAACAGTTGTGGGCTAATAAACCTTGGTTATTGTCTCAGGTAATGCACCAAACTACTCAAACTACTTTGCTCTCTGCATCTGGTAACAGTTCATTTGCAGCATATTTTAGTATTTTTAATACTAATATTCCTAATACTATATTAATTCTATATTAGAAATACTAGTATTTCTAATAACACCGCCAAAGCTATGGATTTACAACATCAGCAGTACTGTAATACATCTTATAAATCAGTAACAAGGAATCTCTAAGTCATGTGCTTGCCTAAATTTGGCCTGACTTACAAGACTGACCAAGTACTTCCTTTTTTTTCCTCCAAGAATTCAACCTTAATTTTAACAATATTTCTAGTGCCCTACCTAGAATATGCTGCTCTCAATCTGCATCTGGAAAAGCCTTCTACAATTCCTGGAGCACAGAAATCCTAGCACAGATTAGATTAAAGATTTAGAGACCTTTAATGTCACTTATAGCAAGAAATCAACAAAGAAAAAAATAAAAACAATCATTAGGGAACACAAATAATCCTCTACTATAAATATCAAGGACTATGGTAAGAATCTTTGACACTTGCATACCATAATCTTCACCTGACTTTCCTTTTTATTTCAAAACGCAAACAAGCTCTGTGTATTGTGTTTTAATTGTAAAAATGCCTTCAGATAAAAAGATTTATATTAATTTATTATTCAAGGAAAAACAGTGAAATAATATTGAAAAAAAACCACAAATATTTCAGGATTATGATGTACTTTTACCAATTCAGAACACCAACTGACAGATTTTACACAAAACAGTAAAAGCTGTCAAGGTGGACTGCAAAAGAAAAGTCCTAATTTAACCACACACTTCCCCTTTCTGTCCTTCTTCCTAAATAAAGCACCAAGTTTCATACTACATTCTGAGCAAGGGTTTTCTGTTGTTACTAATAAAAAGTGTATTAAATTTACAAACCTTTTGGAGATATGGCCATACGGACATAACCACAATTGAGAAACCTAAGAGACAGGAAGAAACAGAACTGAAGTTGCTCCACTTTATTTGCCACATTTACCAGAAATTCAGTTTACCAAGACAGAAAACTCTCATGAAGAGAACATTGATACTCAGACCAAACCACATGTGATTTTTTTTTCTAATCCTTTTTCTAATTCTTTCAATGGAAATACACAAGCCCTCCTGAATAAAGAGAATTTGATTATCAAATATCTATTTTAATTCATCAAATAAAAAAGTCATTCTAGAATCCTATGATTATCAAGATTATTTCTAAGACCACAGAAAACCAGCAAAAGTCAAAAATCAACAGATTTCTCACTTCAGGGGGCAGTTACATAGGTTGAAACAGCAATTTACTCTGCAGTGGAGATAAAAAATCCACTGAGAAAAACAGCTCCAATACACATTTTGAAACAGTTATCATCCATTCCTAAAAAGATTCTACCTCTTAAGGGGGAAGCATTATTTCTTTTGCTACATTTCCCAAAGATTCAATTTAGGATCATAAAACAGTGATCTTTGTTTTGCTTGGTTCTGAGTCATAACCTTTCTCTATCACTACAATCTCCACCAATATTTAGTAATGTATCACTCATTCTCAAAACAGAGTACTGCTTAACACATTTCATTAAATTTAACTTTCTATTTGATTTGTTAGTCATCTCTTCTGAACAATCGGAAAATGAACATTTTTAATAACATAAAAACATTACTACATTAAAGAAGCTGAATTAGGTGAAATCTAGAACATCCTACAGTTTCCACATCAAGATAAACTAAGCAAATAATATTGAAAAGCAGCTATGTTTACTCACCTACACTACTGAGAAACATAGTAAGATGCATAATCCAGATGGACCTCCATCTACTTTTATAATGCTCTTGTGTTTCCACAACATCCCTGCTTTTTGATCAAAAGGTAAAAGAAAAAAAATCATATAAATATCCTACTGAGTGGTTCTTATCCCATAGCATACTGAAAATATTTTTCACAGAAATCTCAGTACAACTGCATATTCCCATTCAAGATTGGACAATTACACCGCAAGGAATATACCAAATGGAAAACTACACTTCTAAACTTACTGCAGTTTTATTTTAGAAGCAAATTACCAAGCATCAATAAGAACTAAAACAAATGCCATCATGTGCCATTGTGCTCAAAGCATAGGTTACACAAAGAAGTCTTTATCTAGAGAGACCTTCTGTACTGCAGCCTCTCTGCACTGACACTTTGGAGCACCACAGATTTCATGCAATGGCTTTGAGAAACATGTATAAACTGTTAAAGATGCTAAGTGTTCAAAAGATTAATATAGTAATTACAAATTTCACAAACAGTATGTTTTTCTAACATTTGTAAGCATTTTTTGAGTCCTATTTACTTTTTTTCAAGAGTAAGAGCATGTCAAGTTTCTTCACAAACAGCTTTGAACTGTTCTAACTTCCTTAAACAAAATACCCTTGAAATATTCAGATCTAGCTTATATATGCCTGAACACACTTTATAGTTTACAAAAACAGTGTATAAAGACTACACATATAAAATTGCACACAAACAATTTTAAAACCACCATAGCTATTCCAGAGTCTAATTTGTGGTCTTGCTTCTTCATAGAAGTTGCACCATTGGTTGGATGGTACTGTTCTTGGCTAAATGAAGCTCTAAATTCCTAAACGCTCTTTATAAATGTACTTCTTGCCCACCACAGAATGAAATTAAATTCTCTGTATACCAGCAAAACCATGCACATGTACTTTTGGATACAGATTTTGCTTTAATGATATAACAGACTCCAAGACTAAGAATACCTCAACAAATGGGGTACCAGTAGCTACTCAAACATATCAAAATCTTTTTTTTCTTTCTTTTTTTTGCACAAATAAAATAAAGGCACTGCGTTATAAAGCTGACTTACATCAGCACAAGCGTCGATATTCATGAATCTGCACTACATCCTTTGGGAGCCTCCCAGGTGAGTGTTTTCCCCGGAGCGACCTCGCCCTCCCCAGCCCAGCACAGCCACGCGCCGCCTCCACACGCCAGGTCGGGCCGCTGCCCCGAAAGACACGAGACGTCGCACAAACACTCAAGACGCTCAAAGCGCTCGGGGGTGAGCGGCTCGCCCTGGTGCCCCCGGCAGCTTTGCCAAAGGCCGGCTGTCCTTGCAGAGCGAAGCACCCACGGCACCCTGCCCCACGGGGTGCTCCCCGCGTGACTCCCCTGCTCACTCCGGGGAGACACAGCCCCACGCCAGCCCGTCGCGGGCGCCGGCATACATGGCAGATCGCCGCCCCCGACACCGAGGAAACCTACGGGGGAAGAGCTGCGCGGCCGCTGAAGCTTTCTCGAGCCGCAGCCGCCGCTCAGAGGATACGCAGCGCCTGTTGCCGCACAGAGCCGCCTCACGGCCCAGGAGCGGGCGGGCACGGCGGAGAGCGCCGCAGTTAGGCCCTACCTGCCCTCCTCCTGTCCTCCGGGGCTCAGCAACGGCTCCTGCCCCTCAGCAAGCGCCGCGGGGTCAGAGAGCGGGGGCGGCCATAGCGAGCACCAGCCGCTTCCAAAGGCCGGTCACGCCTCCAGCCCCTCCCGCGGCCACCGGGGCGCCTATGGCAGCCCTTTTTCCCCCGCCGCCGCCAGCAGAGGGCGCGTGCAGCTCCCACTTGTGTCTCGCCGCAGGTGGGCGCTGTCAGCGCGCACCCGCGGCAGCCGTTAACGGCCGTTAACCGCCGCGCGCAGAGCGGATTGGGCGCGGGTCACGCGCTAGGGAGGTGGGGGCGGAGTCGGTGCCGGCGACCTTCGGCACGTTCCGCAGGGCGCGTGCGCCCGATCCCGCCCCAGCGCCCGCCCATGCGGTGCCTCAGGCGCGGCGGCGCGAGCGCGCGCGGGGCTGTTGGGTGAGTGACCTTTGAGGTAACGGCCGGTGTTTGCGCGGGTTCCGCGCGGGTGAGGAGAAGGAAGAGGACGCGGCTGGGCCCTGTGGCGTCTTGGGGGGTGGAGCCGGCGTCACGGGGGAGGTGGGTGCGCGG
The DNA here is from genome assembly GCF_059628265.1 of Tinamus guttatus. NCBI lineage: Eukaryota > Metazoa > Chordata > Aves > Tinamiformes > Tinamidae > Tinamus > Tinamus guttatus. The sequence goes on along the minus strand of NW_028288822.1, from coordinate 1,170,400 downwards.
CGGGTCTCCTGGTGTTAGGGGCGGCCGTTGGCCCTTTCCCACGAGATCCGCTGGTGAGCGGACGGAGGGTGCATGAGCTTCGTTCGTCGGGTTCGCTCTGCTCTTTGCACGAGAAGACCTTAAGTTGAAGTTCTGTTCTGCTGATAACAATCACATAGGAGAAGAAAAAAAATCGGCAAGGGTGAGAGCTGCTCTGGGATAGGTGTAAAACTTGTGGCTTAGGCCCTGTTGTTTATCCCGAGGCTTCCCTATTATCCTGTCATGCTGAATTTCTAGTTGGCTTGTTTAAGGCTGGTCGCTGTGGTCCCTTTGTGGTGTTTTTATACGCTGTTTCTCACACAGGAAAAGGGAAGCTTAGCAGGGCTGTGACTAGAAGAGCCGTTCTTTAGAAGTAATGTGGCTGTGAAATATTAAGAACTTGCAGGAAGCCTTTTAAAATAGGCATGCTTACCTGTTTGATAATTGCTGTCCAAAGCAGTAGCCTAGGCCTTTATTAAAAGTCTTTACCTACTTTTCAGTGCTGTTTTTCATGTATCTGAGTCTGTGCATAAAGAGGAGTAGCTGACTTTGTGTAGATTGGGTTTTAGATTAATTTTTGTGTCTCTTCCTATGTCATTGCAGTGTGCCCATGGAAGATGTGTATAGCTATAATGCAGCACAATGTCTCTGGAAGAAAATAAAGCAATGGTCCCAGAACAAGAATGTAGTATACAGTTTACAATCCTAAGTTTCACTCCCTGATCTTCTGGAAAGCAATGTTGTGGCCATGCTTTTTGTCTCGGTATTGTGGGTTTCACTGCCTCATTACTTAATATTCCTCTATATGAGCTAGCATTTCTATTTACAACTTGGAAAGATTCTTCTATTGTTTTCTTTTCTCCTTCCAGTGGCGTTTTAACTTCAGACCTTATTAATTGACATGCTCTAGATTGCAGCAGAATCTTTATTCAATCAATGAAACAGAATAAGAAATGAGGCAACTCTTTAATCTCAGTCAATGTAGCATTTAAATATAATGTATTTATCTAGAAGCTGTTTTAGCATCTCTCTAGTACAACATGGGAAGCTCATCGGTCTAGATTCTGAACTCGCTGTAAAAGGTAGCATCTTCGTGTCTTCTCCCATGTTTGGCTTCAGTCATGGACTTAGTCTTGTGCGTGCTCCCTCTGAGCTGACCTTTCCAGCCCAGAGAAGGTTCACTCTGTATTGCTGTGCCTCTGTCCAGCCCCCTGTACTTGTAGCTGAACCATCTCCCTGCATGCAAAAGCAGAACAGTCTTGTGGAGGCTGGTGTTTTTCTCTGACGTGTCAGTAAAATGTTCCAGCTGATGTGAAGTCAAGGGATTTACATACTGGGCAAGGGAGAGGACTTCATTGATGTAATGTGTCCTATTTCTCAGGAGGACGGAATGGAGGAAGGAACAAAGCAATGATGTTACAGATTCTGCTGCAAGAGTCTTCTCCCATGGGCAGCTTTTGCCTGTTGCCTCCCCTTTGCTGTGAGATTGAGCTTTTGGTTTCCTTTTCACAGGCTAAAGTGGATTAGTCCCTCACCTGTATTTACTGTTTTGTTCCATGTATCAGAACACTTAGTGAAACTGCATTTTTTCTTTATTTGTATGTTACTGTGAAAGATTTAAATGCTGTTTGACAAGCAGTGTAAACTGTAGAAAGTTTAGGAGTAATAGTTGTTAATGGCTGATAGCCATAAGATTGACTATTACACTGGGGTTTGTTTTGTTTTTTTTTTTTCCTGCTTACCTGACTGTGCTTTGCATCTCGTTTGGGTCAGTGCTGTCTTGCTGTGGCTTTCTTTGGAAAGGGATCCAGCAACTCCTTACCTCCAGTTGTTCACGCTCCTCTCTGAGGTTCACACCTTCCCTGTGAAACATCAGCCCATTCCTTGCAATTTGCTGATGAATATGTCAAAAGTAAATTGTATTGATTCTGGTTTTTCCATGCTTCTCATTGTAGATTTGTTATGCTATACTATGCTCTGGCATAATGAGCACAGTTGTTTTGTTTGCTTGTTTATTTTTATTTAAAGGGAGGAGAGCGTAAGGTGGGCTGTTTGAAATCAATACAGCTTTTCCCAGGCATGCTTAAGTCTTTAGGTAGAAAATCTCCATACAGAGGCAGACAGTTAGCATTGTATATTTTCTGCTATCCACAGTGATAAAGAAAGAAAAGACAAATGATATCAGAAAACACTTACTAAATATAAAGGAGTGCTCATAGGAAATAAGAAGATTTGCAAGATTTTCTTATTCCTTTGCCATTGAAAGGTACCTGGAATTTTAAGCAGCAATTTTCACTGGCCATTTTGAGTTAAGAAGCAAAACATATATATCTTGCATAGTGAGAACTTGCATCATGCTTACTGTTTTGATTGTACTTCTATTGTGTCACAGCTTGGTTATGTTGCATCACATAGCGTTATTGGAATATTCCTTGTAGGCAAATTTAAATGCCAGAGTAGTTTATTCTATTAGACTAAGCAGGTATGGATAGGAATAATTGGATTAAATGACCAACACCTGAAGATTCATAAAATGATAGCTAATACAATCTACAGTGTTAAAGCTCTGTGCTTTGACCTTCTGGTGACTTCAATTGTTTGCTTCTGTTCTATAATGATGAAACTTAGAATGATTGTGCTTTCTAAAATACTTGTTCTAATATTTAGGTAGTTACTATGCTTGTCACTCTGAGAACATAGGGTGTTTCTCTGTATCTTGATTCTTAATGTTTATAAATGATATACTTTAGTATTGTCTTTTTACAAGTTCATAGATGTATTAGACCACAACTTTAACTTGTAATGTTCAGTCAGATTTACTTTAAGAATGACCATATTTAAACTGTGGTTGAGTAAATAAACAATGGTAGTGTGAATTAACTTTATAACAACACAAAATAATATAATTTATTTAGGTCACTTAGTGTGGAAAGGATTGGAAATGTTGAAAATAACCTGCTAACAAGATGTTTGATATTAAATCTCTTGTTTCTTTATGTATGGACAGATCCTAGAATATTTTTTAATTGGAAAATCCTATATCCTACTGACAGAGAAACCAGATTTGAGTTCTTGCTCCTCATTGGAAAAGCACAGTAGTGGCTTCCCATTTACTTCAGTAAGTATTGCTTTGAAAATAATGAGTTTGCCTAATATCTTGTTGGTACTTTGGCCATGTTCGAGCTAAGTATCTTTGTTTAAATACTGTTGAGGATTTTGGTGGCATTTTCTTCCCTGAAAGAAGTGGGAGCTTGATTTTTTTTTTTTTTCAAAAACTCAGTAAATGTTTTAGAAAGTATTGGAAAGAAAGCGATAAAATAGAATGGATATGTTCTTAAGATACAAGTGAAGACAAATTGACAAAAAATGCTTTTTCTGCATGAGTACCTGAAATTACTTCCTTTTCCCTTCAAATTCTTATGAATGTATAATTACGTAGTTGAACAAATCTATTCTTCCAGACTAGAATAGGCGTCCATTTTGAAGTGTGTTTTTTACCTCAGGCTTCCATTTTGAAGAAGGCTTATAAAAGCTCATTTAGTTTGGAAAACTGTTGTCATCATAGCTATGTTTACATGACAGAGATCCAAACCACTGCTCACTTATCAGTCCTGTTCAGCTCTGTTTGAAAGTGTAGTTCAGTGACCTCATGTGCATCTTCAATGAGTCTGTCATCAATGATGTAATACCTTCCAAGCTATATTAGGCATTTCTCTCTTCCTAGTCTTAAGTTCCTTTGTATTTTAACTATCTCCGTATTTTGTTTAGAACTAAAGGAATTGACTTAAACTGGAGGTCAAGATTAACTTTCTTGATTTAAAATAGTAGACTGGGGTATGAAAGAACTGACTTTGCACTTGAAATAAAATCTTTTTTTTGCTCTTTTTTTTTTTCCCCCCACTTCTAGATGTCAGTTTGCTGCTAATGGGTGTGAGTAAATTGGATGTATTATATAGAAAGCTTCTCCTCACTAAACTCTTCATCAGAGGATGGGGAAAGCCAGAAGATCTGAAAAGGTGACTTCCTACTTGATGCAAAATAAGAGCATGAGCTGTATGTTATCTTTAAAAACAAACAACAACAAAAAACAGCAATTGTGCATTCATTGTTTAAAACAACAAAAACACAGCAATTTCCAACAACAAAAAACCCAGCAGTTGTGCATTCTTTGTTTAAAAAAATGCATTAAAGATTTTGTTCAGACAAATCATTTTTTTCCATGCCAAAGGAGGGAATGGATTTGAGAGAGAAAAAAAAAAGGAATGAATTTGCCAAATGTGTTTTGTGTTTAAACAGGCAATGTTTGAGAGTGTATATGTGTATGTGAAAAACTTAACACCTTTCAAATATGCATGTAGGATAGCATACTGCCAATATTCTATCTCTGAGCAATACTTGACAATCTTTTCTCATTCTCACTAACGTTCTCACTAACATTCTAGAAGAGATCCTTCTAGTAATAAAAGATGTGCCTAATAATAACAGACTTCAGAGTATGAAACTTTTGGTTCCATCTTAAACTTTTCCATTTGTTTTCAGGGTGGCAAACTCATTCTTTTTAGATGTTTTGAAAATAAGAGATAAGTAGCATTACTTTTTTTTTTTTAAATACTGGTATGAGCTTGGGCTATTTCTTTAAAAACAACAACAAAAATAAATTAAATTAGATCAGAAGCTATAGGGGAAATGGAAGAAGCAAGCTTGCTGATCTCCTTTTCTGAAAGGAGAAGAAAACATATTGCTCTGTGTATTGCCCCTGAGTGGTAGGAAGATGAGCTGCTCCCTAGCAGCCCAGCTTCCCTTGTATGAAGCCTCCTCCCCCTAGTTAGTGGGACAACTCCTACTATCACTTCCTGCTATGCACATCATGCTGGGAAACAGTGTCAGTGGGTGGTGTTTTTTTTTTTTTTTTTTTTTTTTAATGTTGGGGAGGAGGATGTAACTGAAAATTCATTAGCATAAACGATTAAACTTCAAGCATTAATTGAACTGAATGAGTGTCTTGCCTACATGTTGTCTGAATATTTACTGAGCAAACCCTTGATGTGATGGCTGTCACTATCATAATGTTTTATCCTCAACTCGTGCTTAAGAGTTGAGAAATTTCTCTGCATGAGGAAGATTTAGCATGGAAAAGAAAGGGGATAATGATAAAATCGCATCATAAAGTAAGTATCATTTTGGAATATGATACATATGGTTCTTTGGAGATGTCAATTTTATGACTGTCCTATAGAGAAGCCTCTTCTGCCTAACTAAAGAGGGATTGTATAAATCCATTAAAAAAAATTAGTCAACAAAAACAAAACAGCTTTTCATTTAACTCACTGCATGCAGACATCTTGTACCTAACCCTACTCTTTCAGAAATGGTTACTGTAGTTGCTATCCTCTGTAAGAGGGGGGGAAAAAAAAAAAAAAAAAAGGTTATGTACCAGGACTAATTTTGTTGCAGTGGTAACCTGGATTTTCTTCTCTTTTGTTTGCATGCTGGTTTCCTTTGCTGTTTGAAAGGTGGCTGAGCAACATGCTATATCATTCTTCTGCCCAGAATACTCCTGTAGTTTTGACTGAAACTTTCCAAATAAATGTTTTGGAGCTAGTACCCCTGATACATTTGAATATTCATCACATCTCCAATCTAGCCTTTATACTGAAATCTGCTTTATTAACTGGTCAGGTAACACCTTTCTGTATATGCCATTGTTCCTTACAGCTGCAAGGGAATGCTGCTATCTTGCATCCGGTTTGTTATCCACCAGAATTCCCATATCCTCTTCTGTAGAGCTGCTACCCAGCTCTGCACTTCTCAGGCTATGTTATTGTATGGGGTCTTATGTTCCGAGGCAAGATTTTGGAGTTGTATTGCTCAGCTTTAGGGTGTTTGACCTGTTCATCTCGTTTATCTGGATCTTTTTGAAATATCAACCATTGCCCCTATGAATTGCCTGAACCCGTGGCCAGTTAAGCTTCATTGACAAACCATACTTGGAGCCCAGCAGCCCAGCTTGTTTTCTTCCCATTCAATTCATATCATTTTGGTTACAGAGGATTATAGGAGGTTCTTCTGTCTTCATTAATCCATGAAAAATAGCATTAGTTATAAGAATAACATGTATATAAAGTGCTGTTTAAAAATGGTACTCTAGCAATGTAACTGAGGCTCTCCCCTCCCCTTTTTAGCTGAAAAAAATGTTCTTGTGTGTTACCTTTAGGTAGTGTGATTAGCTTATAAAGATGAAGCTGGCTTCATAATTTCATTTTTTTTATGATTTTTATATTAGCTTCTGAAATATTCAGTGAACATTAGGTTCAGAATTTTGACCATGCTCTATTTTTTTATTAAAAAAAAATGAATCTTCTGTATTTGTTTCTTTTTAACAGAATATTTGAATTCAGAAAGATTATTGGAAACAGGGAAAAATGCCAGAGGCTGGTTTCGAAAGATTACCCAGTATTCATCGACAAGGTACTTTAAAAACAAAAGAGCCAGTTTAACCGAATTTACATGCCTAATGGTGTATATATAAAGATGAAATCAAGTCCTTAAATAGCTGCTTTTAGAGGATAGATGAGTTGAATTTTGTTCTCCTGTGAACCTGTATTTCATGGTGCAGCTGGTCTTGCTGTGTCTTTTGCTTCAAGGCTGGCAAGCTGGAGACTGCAGTTGGTAACTGTTGAGACAGGGTGGTGAAACATCTGCAGCAGTGTGCAGTCACTCCTGCTGATACGTGCTTTTCTAATGAGTGCATTAACTAACTTCACAGATGTTCTCAATTGCTCTGTAAGAAAGAGCATCAGATTGTTTTCCTGTGAGAGTAGAGGTAAAGCTCTAGTTGAAAAAAATAGCATAATGGGAGTTCTGAGATGCCCAGATAGGGGGAGGAAAGAGGGCCCTGTGTTTTCAAATAAAATGCAAAGATGGAAATATTTCTCACTGTGAGAACTCTTAATTCAGAAAGTGTGAAAAAAGGATCAGGAAGGAAAAGTAGTTGCATAGTTGAGTAGATGTGCAGATGCTCTTTTCTATAGCAAATTAAATGTTTTCTTAATTTGCATTTTTGGCCTCTGTTGCTAGAAATAAGAGGCAAAAATACATGACGTAGTTGTAAAGTGTGGAAAAGGAACCATTTTAAAGTCATACTGGTTATGGTCTGATGGAAGGATTCGAAAGAATTAAAGTGTTGTGTAGATGCTATTTTAATTTCCCACTCTGATCGGACAGCTGTGGGAGATAGGTATAGCAAATATTAAAGGAATGCTAACCCTCAAAGAATAGTCAAATCAAAAAGCTAAACACTGTTGTGAAATATGCTGTTACTGTGTCATTCCCTCCACAGGTTGAGGAGCAGTCAGACTGTAAAATCCTTGAGGGTCACTTTATTTCCCCTTTGGCTCACTATGTTCCAGGTATCCTGCCAGTTGAATCTCTTATAGCAAGGTAGGAGAAATCAAGTTGCACCTCATTTCTACAAAGTAGAAAGTAATAAAAAAATAAAAATTAAGTAAAAGTAGTCTGTAATTAGAAGGGAGTTTTACTAAGAGCCTAATTGTAATACCTGTAAAATTTCAAATGTGTTTTTTTTTTTTTTTTTTTTTTTTTTTTTTGGGTGGGTGTGTGTGTGTGTTGTCATACTTAAATTTTTACCTCAGAAGCGAAATTAGTTCTTACTTATGGCTAATTTCATCTATCTGCAATAACACACTTTGCTAGGGGAGTTTATTCTAAAATGGAAATAAATGTCTTAAATGCCTATTCTACCACATAGGTTTTTTAGTAAAGGGTGATAATATTCTGAAGATGGGGGGGGGGGAGGAGAGTTATGAAAACTTAACTGGATAGTGTGATAATGTACTAACTTAACAAAAGCTCTTTTTCAGTCATAATTATTAGTAGTGATAGTGTGGAAAGCTTAAAATTTTATTTGTAGTAGATGTGGAAAATGTAACACTTCCTGAAATGCTTCAGCTACATGAAAAAAAAATCTTAAATTATCTGGCGCTATTAGTAGCAGGCATTTCAGATGAAGCTTTGGCAGATTCTGAAGGGTTGCTTTTTGTTTTTGAGTGTGGACACCTTACCGCACGAAGGTACGGAGTGCCTTCTCCACTGCCAAAGAACAGGAGGCTGGAAAGGAGTGTAATATGGCCAGGACTGCAGTTGCTTGTTTAGACATGGAACAAGAGAATGTTTTATGTAAAAGCTGCTCAATCCATAATAGTCAGAAAGTACCTAGTCATGTTTATGCTGGTGTGATGCTAACATTGCTTTCAAGCATGGGCTTGGAAGAAAAGCGTAATTCCTGTTGCTCTAGGTTTAGGCTAGATAATTTTCATGTTTTTCTTATATATTTAAACTAGACATACTAGTCTGTCAGCACAAGTTGATACTGGCATTATCCAATTTCATGGGTACTTACATGCATAAAGCTAAAGAATGTAGTTCCAAAAGTTCAATAGTCAAAATACCTGTTCTGTTTTACCTCCTTTTTCTCTTGGCATTACTGAACCTAATTAGCATCATAGCTGAAAATATGGTATACTGCTTGTTTCCTTATACAGTCTTATAGTTTGAAGTTACTTTATGTTAATCTTTTATGTTGGACAATATTGTTACAGCTTTGATGTGCTCTGCAAATTTCACTTGCTTGTAACCGTTGTGCTGTTTAAACTCCCCAGTCACTTTGCACCCATTTAAAAAATGTAGTGCTGTTGGATGTAGCAGTGCTCCATCTTGTGGGGAAGTGCTGACAGCTCAGCAGAAGTGATTTCCCTGCTGTAGTTAGATTGTAAAAGGCTTAGGAGTAGCAGCAGAGGATACTGAATTATAGTCGCTGAGTGTATAGAATAGTTTCGTGGTTTGTAACCTCAGAGAAAAATAATGCTGCCTGTGACAGCTAGTTATACTTGTTTAGGCTGTTCATCTGAAGTTCCATTTCTCCACTCTGCAAAACTTAAATCGTGATGATGAGGTAGTGGCCTTTTTTGGGAACGTGATCTTTCAGCTCAGCTCCTTCTCGTTTGGCATTTATTCTGCCCTGCTTCTGGATTCATTTCTTTGTTGGATGCATTCATGAAGTATGATATCATTGTACCGATGGCAGCTTGCCAGCGTGCATTACAGAATATTTTAGCTATTTTTATTACTGTCATTAGTTTCTCTGGAAAGAAAACAAAACAAAACAAAAAAAAAACAAAACAAACAAAAAAACACACCTAAATAGATATACTTAACTTGTTTTAATAAGTGCTTTTTTTCCCCTCTTAGATTTCAGTTCATTATACCCAGAAGATGGAACAGCAAACACAGACCAGTGTGCATTCATTTAGCGGGCACTGGAGACCATGTATGTTTATAAAATCTACTGTTATTGAGAAATTAAATATGAATATTTTATCTTAATATATGCTTATATATCTTAGCACTTCTGGAGGAGACGCACATTAATGGCCCGCCCAATGATTAAAGAAGCTTGTATGGCTTCTCTACTGCTAGAAAATCCTTATTATATCCTTTTTGTAGAAAGCAAGACATTTACGCTCTTCAGAGCATAGAAATTTTATACAAGCACAGACTTGGAGCACCATAGAATTAAATGCTGTGAAACACAATATACTATGCTTTTTCTACACTAAGTAGTTTTTTGCTATTTTTTTGGGAAATGTGTTCTGCTACTTATTTTAGCCATTAGAGTAAGAGTTCTAATACGAATCTGTTTTCCTAGCCATAATCAAAGTACTGAGATGATTCCTTAGATGATGTCCTTTTAGAAAACTTCATTCATTCTGCATTATACTTTGTGACTTTATATTTTGTTAATATTCCACCATATTAATGGTGGAAAAAAAGTTATTTCTCCTGCCTTTCTTTTTCAACTGCAACCCTTCTAAGAAACTTAGTCAAATTTTCCATTTGTTTAAAAACAACAGAAAAAGAAACAAAAACGTGATAAGTTCCAGTTATCAGTGACTTACATAATGCTGTCACCTCGTTTTATTGCAATAATTTATAGTTATGCTTTTTCCCCTGCCCATATCTCACAAACGTGATATTTTAAGTTAATAAGTAACATTGTTGAATGACATTTTACATAATTTAGTTTCAGATAAACTTTTTGGAGATTAGGTTCCGATTTAAATTAATCGCTGTACTATTTATATATGTGTTTTTATTTATCTTGCTGGTTTTTATATAAAAATATTTACTTTCTTTAACTTGTGTCTCCTACATGGCTGTAGAAAACCTAAGGATCAATTGTAAGTATTAAATCTGCAAACTAAACAAAAAAAAAACCCCACACTTTGATAGCTTATTATTATGGGGAAAAAAAATGGATCACCTGTAATCTATTTATGTGAAATTGTGGATCCTTTACTTGACTGCTTTGTGTCTTTTTGTGTGAAGACGTCAAAGTGGTCAGGAAGGTTTCATAAGGTAGGTTTGCAGTTTCACGTTGAGATTGGCATGTATGCAGGGAAATGCCAGTTCATTTTCTTGATTCTCACCTTGCAATTTTGTTTCAGTAAACTAGAGTTTTTCTTTGTTCAAAGAGGATACTTTCCTGTTAAAATTGTTAAGACTTAATTTTTCTAAAGTGTTTAAGAGTTGTCACATTAGGACATTTAAATAAATTGGATGTTTATTTGGCAGTAATTGGGCTCTATGCAATTCCCAGTGTTTTAGAAGACTTGCTCTCTTATTCAGTTTCTTAAATTAAAATGTAGAAACCAAATTAAATATTCCTGTGGTTTTGCTTTTAACATATTCAGAAGGGCTGATTTATAAGCAGAGTTCAGCAAGATGTGTTCAAGAGACAAGGGGTTTTTAATCAGACAATACTTCTGGTAGTCCAAATACAAGTAGGGTTTTTACTCCTGGCTTGGATATTTGTAAGAGACATATGAAAGATTATTTGTTGGAGCGCAGACTGAAAGAGATGAAGTAATTTGGAGAAGGTATTTAAAACTCCTGTCTCTTGTCACTGTTGCCTGACTTGACATTTTAATGTGTGAGGTGGTCCTGTGTTCTCTAAAACAGCGAGTACTCAGTCTAGTGCCTAACCAGCAACTGTCACTCCTTGTTACAAAGCAGCAGCAGTGGTTTTAGTTAACCCGCTAGTAGCTATTTTATACATAGCAGCTGTAGAGGGCTGCAGAAGTGCAAGCTGCCGGGAGCAGTTACATTAACCTGTAGATTTTGAACCTTAGCAGCTACTGCATATAATCATTTCTCCTGTGACTTGCAGAGTGAGCTTTGTCCTTGTGCTTCCAAGTATCTTAAGTGGGACTTGTGTGTTGGCAGAAGAGGCCATAGACTTTTATAACTTGACAATAAAAATGCAACCCTCCCTCCCAAATTTGAAATGTACTGATGGCTCTGTAAAACACCTTAGGTTCCTTTTTCCATGCTTTAAATTTCATACTTGTACCTTATGCCAAGTGACTTTAGACTCGGAGCAGCTTTGGTTTAGCCGAATAGCTTGCTACCTCTTTTTTCTGTGTTTTAATGCCTTACAGTACACTACAGTGGCAAACTTCACACTTTACAATTTCAGTCTTACAGTGACACTGATGAATACTTCCAAAGATGACATGCTAATTGCTCTTCAAATGTTGTGTGCAATTTTTCAATGACACTAAACAAGTAAATAATAAGAAAATATAAAGGATTGTTTCTACAAATGAGATAGTGTTTGTTTAGCACTGTATCATTTTGGTTTTATTTTTAAGGGTCTATTATAATGTTACAGTATTGAATACTATGAGAGACTATGTTTAATGTCTCTGTTTCTAGAAAATCAGATGATCAGTGATTAATATTGTTTAGCAGATGCCTGTTTCTAGTCCTTCTTTAGGTCTGGATTATGAAAAAGTATTTAGCTGCTTATGTTGGAAAACAGAAAAGCGCCGGAGAATCTGGACTCCGTGTCCTGTTGAATCAATAGGAGTGCAGCTCCTAACTTCCTCCAAGAGTATACTCAAGTTTCTTATTAAAAATACATATGGAATAATGAGAACTGTTAACACACAATCTTAGAAAATAAATCCTATATTTTCCTTTTCTGGGGAGAAAAGGCGGTCGTGTTTAAAAAATGTCTCGGACCTGTTTGTGATGGGAGGAGCTCTTGTTCTAGAATCGGCAGCTCTTTTGCACTGGCTAGAAAGAGAAGGCTATGGACCACTAGGGATGACTGGAATATCCATGGGAGGACATGTAAGCTTTTATATTTCCTGTTTAGTAATTTTTCTTTTAACTTCTCTTCTGATGAATTTGTTTATGGTGATAGCTTGTTTTATAGTGTTCCTCTCTGAATTGCCTTAAATGCTTAAAAGTAATGAGAAACAAGTTGGTGACAATTCTCATGTTGTTTTGTGGTGTTGTATTAGTGTAATCCCCAATAAATGCCAAAGTGGTAGAACCCATAGTTGATTGTCTCCCTATAGGCTTAATACAAATATTAGCTTCTTGCATGTTTTTTTTCCCTCATCCCTTTGCTCCCTCCTCTCTTCCATCTCAGACTTTTGTGTTTGAATCCACTCTGTGAAATGCATCTCATGGCATAACATAACTGAGGTGACTTTGGTGTCAGTTTTCACTACTTCAGTTCTTGTCTTTCTCTATGGTCATTGGTACTGACAAGAGAAGATTTCAGGGGACAGGTAGAGAATGTTTTGTACATGACTGCATGTTCAACTAAAACAATGTGTTCTGAAACGCTTGAAATCCTGATGTGCTCTCAGAGCATCACCTCTCTGCACAGGTGCTCACTGGTCAGTGAGGCTTATTTAGCTAGCATACTTTCTCTGAGGTGTAATTATATGACTCCGAATGTCATTTAAAAAAAAAAAAAAAACTTAAACATCACCCTTGTTGAAACAGCAATATATGTTAAATATGTCTATCCTTTGTTATAAATAAGTTAGGTTGAAATTTTCATTCTCCCATGCGCATCACTAACTGTGCTGCTTCGTATGGTACATGGATGCTATGGGAGTGTCTGATCTGCATCCCACACATACAGCCCTATACAACATAGCCATATATGGCATGTGCTTAGAGGGAGGCAAGATCTGAGAAGGATCTTATTCCATAAAGATATAATTTTAGGTAGTCCTGACTTCTAAAACTAACAATACAATTTACTTTCATAGTTTTAAATTGTATTTGATGATCGTCATCTTGAGAATGTGTTTTACAGCAAAGAATTAATTCTGTAATAAAAGTAGGGAAAGACTGGGATCTGTGAAGAAGGAAGTCAGAATTACTGACTGTCCAGATAAATATGTGTGTATGTTCTTTTTATTAACCAAAACAAAACAATTGAGTTATGTATGTATTTATTCAATTCTCCTACGCAGACATAGATGACTTTGTAATAAGGGCTTTACAGGATGTACATTGATTTTTAGTTTAGGACAATAAAATAAAACTTGGCCAGAACATGCCATATAAGGAAATATTTGTTTTACGTCTGTGTAAGGTTTTTTACTTGTTTTTGTATACGTAGAATACTCAAAAATATTTTGAAAGCCAATGCAAAAGGAATAACTCGGGTTTAAAAAGAAAAAAAAAAAAGTTTATTCAATATGCCAGATTACTTCTTTCACTTTTTTTTTTTTTCCAGCATCAGAAGTACAAAAGTGCTTGTAAGAGCCCGTTCAAGTTGTTCATGATTTGAAACAGCTAAAGGCTCTTTATTTATAAATATACTGCTAGGTATTCTAAGTAAATATGCTGTTAGGTATTCTTGTAGTTATAACCAGAAATCCATTTTTTTCCTGGAAGTTTTAAAGAGGAGGAAGGGTATCTGATGACTCCAGTCCTTAACTGCTTTGTTACTGCTTATTATTTTTGGTAACAGCTTTTGTAATAATAATAATTAAAAAAAAATCAAAAGATGAGAGCTCTTAAAATTGATTTTGGAATATCATGAACTCAGTGTTGAAGTGCATGTATGTGAGTATGTAATAAGTGCATTTGGTTGTTCTATCTAATAGATGGCTTCACTGGCAGTGACAAATTGGCCTAAACCGTTGCCATTGATTCCATGTCTTTCCTGGTCAACAGCTTCTGCTGTCTTCACCACGGTAATTAATCCATATTTTTGTTAATGTGCTAGAGCATAATCAGATGCAAAACTATGAGCTGGCCATGTTCACCTTTTTAGTAGGGATATTTCATCACCATTTTACCTTCATTAATAGACTAGTGGCAAAACCTGCCCTTCCTGCTCAGGATACAGCACGTGATGAGGAATGAAGCCCCAGGCTACTTCAGTGGGTCATGTCCTAGGCTGGGAGATGGGGCTGGTCCTGCTTTGCAAGACTGGGATTACATAGAGTTGAATGTAGGAAGATGAGGAAGAGAACTGTGAAAGCATGTTTTCTTTTGCTCAAAATCTGTCTTAAAATATGAGTAATAATGCTGCTACCACTGGTATTGGTACCTGTTTTCATTACTACTGAATGAGTGAGTAGTCTCGACACCAACCTTTGGCCTAGCACAATCTAGATATGCATAAATCTCAAATGGGGTTGTTGTCTACTAATTTTTAAAAAATGAATTTCCGTGTTGTTGTGACATTATATGATTATGCTTTGATTGCAGTTGCTCCAAAGGCTATCTAAAAATCTAGCTAAAACTCCACTGGAAGGATCACATTGCAGAGGGGCAGGTCAATTTTCTATGCCTGTCATTATTTCAGAATCACCTGTATTGTTTTTATGTCGTGTATTGGGCACTTGTGTTTATAATTTCAGGGTGTGTTGAGCAAGGCCGTGAACTGGAGAGAGCTAGAAAAACAGTATTTTACACAGACTGTTTATGAAGAAGAAATCATTCAAATGCTTGAATATTGTGGAGTGAGTATATTTTGTTTTTATTGTTTGCTAGTATTTGTTAAAATTCAACAACTTATTTTCACTTTTAGGTAGCAAATCATATGATAAAGATTTTTGTCTCTTGTGCCCTTATGTTTTTGATTAATCTTTGGAAAAAAACCTTCAAAGGGAAACAAGTTAATATTTTGGTTGTGTAGTGTCTTGAGTGTAGCACTCAGTGCAAACTTTCATCTATGGCCACAGATAGCAGGTTGGTGTAATCTGCAGCATAAAATGAATTCAGTCAAACACTGAAACTGTGGATGATACTTCTCAGTAATTGGCTTTACAGTGTGGAGTAGCCAGTAGCCTGAAGTGTAAATATCAAAAAATTATTTATTGTCCTTCAGAGCAATTGCTCCCAATACTGTAGAAACACATAGGAATGTTGAGTTATTCTTTTAGTTTAAGGTACTTAAACTTTCTGTTTTTTCTCCTTTTTTTTCCATACCAAGATGATTGATGTCAACTAACTCCTTTTGTTTAGACAGATTCCTTCAAAATGGGACAAGATTTTGTTAAAAACTTCCCTGACAGTGTAGGTAGTCTAGGGGACATAGACCTGACTTCTGGAATGTTCAACTTTGAGGAATCAAACAAAACTGTATCTAATGAAGCTGGTCACTGCTTTACCACAAATAAAAGTACTCTAAGTGCCTCATCAGAAAGACTCTTAATACAAGATGCTTCTAAAATGCAATGTATAAATCAAACATTTTCAACCAGTAGCAATAGCAATAAAAACTTAACCTGTCAGCAAGGACACAAGATAAATGAAAGAAGAAAGAGTGACACTTTACAGAGGGAATCGCTCCGCTTCATGAAAGGAGTTATGGATGAATGTACCCATGTAGCCAACTTTTCAGGTATGTGTTTGCTTGTTGTAAGGTGTAGTTTGGAAAACTAAAGAGCATGCCTTGACACAATGGGTATTCTCTTCATTCTCCCATTGTCTCAACCTGGCGCCTTGGTTAAAATACAAAAGTATCCTGAATGTTGTCCAATATAATATTTGCTACATCAGTTCCTTTATCTTGCAGTAATTGTTTTCTTTCTCCATAAGAGTCATTGAGAAAGTGCAATCAAGACCCACCTTTCGATATCTTTGTTGATGCTTTGTCTTTTGAGGCAGAAACACTAATCCCTTGCTAGGATACTGTTGGAGAGTGCCTAGAGAAGAACTTCAATAAATCCATGTTCAAATTTCATGGAAAGCTGAGTAGAAAACTAGAATTCATTTTAGGTAGTGATACACATTGTGTGTGTGTAATTTAATATGTATGTATTATTATATATTTGTGGATGGCTCTGTGCAATAGCACGGGGAACCACGGGAAAGAGGAAACGGCCAGAAACTGAAGCATCAAAAGTTCCGCTGGAACTTAAGGAAAAAATTATTAGCAGTGAGGGTGACAGAGCCCTGGAACAGGCTGCCCAGAGAGATTGTGGAGTCTCCTTCTCTGGAGATCTTCAAAACCCGCTTGGACGCAGTCCTGTGCCACGTGCTCTAGGTGACCCTGCGTGTGCAGGGCGGTTGGACTAGATGTCCTCTAGAGGTCCCTTCCAACCTTCAGCATTCTGTGATTCTGTGAATATAGTAAAGGTGCTCTGCACTTAACAGAAATCTTGGGTAGCTAAAGTACTTGTACTGCGTACTGTGGGTGAATTGCCTTTCGATTGTTGAGGAAACATTTCAATTTGTTTTTCTTTAGTTCCAGTTGACCCAAGTTTAATCATAGTTGTGCAAGCGAAGGAGGATGCATATATTCCTCGAACTGGGGTGCGCAGTCTTCAAGAAATCTGGCCTGGATGTGAAATCAGGTATCTGGAGGGAGGTCATGTCAGTGCCTATCTCTTCAAACAAGGACTCTTTAGGTAAGTTAGAGAGACAGGTTTTAAAATAACTGAGATCTTAATACCACTTTTATTACTGTAAAGCAACAATTATCAGGTACTTGGTAGAAGAAATCAACAGACTTCAAAAAATTTACAGCAGATGACAGCATTTCCATCTTGTAAGCGAGGATGAGGTGCAGCAGTATGACTTGGATCATTCAGTAAGCCAGTGACAAGAGAGTGTTCCTTTTGGCTCTCTTTTCCTGTAAAAGCCTCAAGTTAATTGGTTCATTAGACAATGGAAAAATACTCTTTAGGCATGGTTTGCTTGTGTTGTATTGACTAAAGTTTTCTAGACCAGAATTTAAAATACAAACCTGTCTTCATTTGTGTAATACTCATAGGATTTCTTGACTGGTGGACTTGCTGAAATAGCAGTACAGTTTACTAATTGTGAAAGCTTATTAATAACAAAATAGAAAGAATTAGTAAGAATGGCCATCCCATTTAGGAAGTGTAAGCAACAACAAAAAGTAATAATGTACAGATTGGAGTTATGTTAACCATTAGCTTATTGGTGTTTCAAAATTCAGCTTTATTTTATGTTAAGATGGTTGTTCAAAAGTATGAAACTGTATATCTCTTTGACCCATCTTCTGATATGGTTGAAAAGAAAACTCCTAATACATTAACATTTGTACTTCTATTACAGGATAAGTAGCCCCATTTGCTCCTGAGACATAAATGTGTTACTACAATGAGGTGAAAAAGATCCAGGAAATAAGTGAGGGAGATAAAATACTTAATATCACATTTTTCATTTAGCATTGCTTGAAATCATTAAATAGCTTTATTTTGTTAATATATGGGAGTAGGTCACTTAACACTTTCCCAAATCATAGAAGTGATCTATAATTATCTTTCTTTTTCTTGTTTTAGGCAAGCTATTTATGATGCATTTGACCGTTTTCTTCAGAAATATGCTGTTTAGCGGTCTTTATGAAGTATTCAAACTGATCTCGCTTGTACTTCCCTGTATTGGAATTTTGTGTTTGAAAAATAAGGCTCTTGTAAAGTTAAATGGATGGTCACTGACTCTGAATGTTGTAGCTAACAAGTATCAAAAATGGTAAAGTACCAATATTGGTTTCATTTAAACTAAATGATGTTCTGACATGCTTGCTTCAGCTTTACCTGTGTATGAGGGGGGGGGGGAAATGCAACATTTGTTAGTGCATGAATGATTCATGTACTTCATATTTATTCATGTTATATTTCAATTCTGAATTTTGTATCACTTGAAAATGGACAAATTTAAATATTGCTAGAATGTAAAATTTGCTGCAGGGCTGAACGCTGTCTTGTGTTTAGTGTATTTCTAGTTTATTGCAAGTACCTTGCTGTTTTCTTGCTTCCTTGTCAAGTTGCTGTTGTGTTTTACAATGGCTTTTCCAGCAGTCAGCTCTCAGTTGTCTCAGTTGCAGCAGTCAATTGTTGCTGATTTTTCACTATTATGACTTGAAAAGAGGTCTCATGGAGCGGGCAGAATCAAATCTTGCAAGATGAAGCTTTGAAAATAAAATGAGGGGTGAAAGAAAGACATACTTAATACATATACAAGATTTTTCAGCCTTTTCAAGTATGCCATTCAAACAGAATCATGTAGCTGTTCACTGATTGGTTTTGAGAAACTGGAACTGGTGTCCAGTAAGTCACTTCTTAGGTGCCATCACTTGAATAACATAAACATTTTATACTGTTTTTTTTTTTTGATTGCTAAAGGGAATTTTTAAAAAATCATGCTTTTTTCAGAAACAACAGCACAAAGAGTGTATTTCTAAGCAGTTAAATCAACAGGAGAATATATGGTGCTATAAGACCTCTTTGAAATATTTCAGTGGAGGTCCTTTCTAAAGTGCACTCAGCACTAATGTGCAACATACAGTTGTACTGTATGATATCAAAAATACATGAAACTAGGGGTTATCAAAGTGGTTAAAAGCTTGCTCATTTGTCTCATTTAAAAAAAAAAATGGGTGGAAGGGAGAAGCTTGGGATTTTTAACTCATTTAAGAAAATATTAGGTCTGTAACTTACACTTGGGCTCAAAAATACCAACAAATTAGAGCTGTATACAGTAGTTGTCCATAGCCCTACTGCTATATACTATGAAGTGTCTGCTTCTTAGTTTGTGGTAATCTCCTGTAACTTTTTATTATTTATTTAAGGCAAGATTGCAGAGAGAGGTTGAAAGCTGGAACACTTTGAATATTAGCTTTGGTACAGTGATTGATGTTAAACAGAATCAGCAAAATCCAGCAATTTGTAAGTACAGGATATGTGACTAGCATACCTTCCAAACCAAACGCTTCATTAACCTTCATGCATATTTTAATATTTTTAGTATGTAGAATATGGAACAAATGAAGCTCAGTTTATATAGGCTATTTAAAATTTTAGCCTGAGTACAGAATTAGTAATTGTGACTGAATCATGGTTTGCTAGAAAGTTGGATAAGTCCAGGCAAAAGTGAAATAGTTTGTAGTGGCCTGAGTTATTTAGCATCCATTTATTGAAAACAGAGAAAAAATTATATGGAAGGCAAATTACTTGAGTTTTTCCATCATTTCTTCAGGCAGCATAATTATTAAAAACCATGTTGGAAGGTTTGAAACCAAATATTTGTGAGCTTACAACTTCTTTAAATAAGGAATTGTTTACTATACTAAAACTGTTAGAGCTTTTACCTTGTTACAACCTCATCACTAAGAATGTGGTTCAAGATATTGTCTCCTGTTGACCACTTTAGATCTGTGTGGATGGACACATTTTAAATCTATTTGTGTGCACAATAATAGAAATAACAGAACTGATAAAATTACAGAACTTGACATCCCAAGGCTGGTTTTCTGACAAGTTTATTAAAAGATTTAACTTGCCAAAAGGGTCTGCTGTTTGTGTGTGTATATATATGAATATAGCTCCTCCTTGTGAGGAGGTCTCTGGGGATACATAGCAAAAGACTGGCTTCTAACAAGAATGAGAAATCACACTCCATTATGTAACTGAAATAACGTCAAGTAGAAGAATCCACTAGGAAGCATTTTGTACGTTTCTGAGATCAGTATTAAAGAGGAAAAGAGGCTGGAGGGAAAACCATGGTTTGTGTGTGTCAGTTACCATACACAGGAAGGTATTGGATGGTTTGTCAAGGCTATGTGGACTCCTGCTGTTTAAAAGTTTTAACCTTTGGAAAATTGATTTTTAACCAATTCTTATGTTAGAAACTAATAGCATTATTTAATAAACCATTGTAATGTTAAAGTAGAATGTCATTTTGAAATAACAATTGCATGACAAAAATACTGGAATCCAAATAGCAGATAAACCATCCTCTGTCTTAAATTTATTGTCAAATTGGCATTGATCACTTTTTAATGTTTTTCAATAAAAATAAAATAAAATAGCTAGGGGTGTGTGTTCTCTTTTGTCAGGAAGAATTCAAAATGCTTCTCACGGTTATGCTGTAATCCTTTTTTTCCCTACTAGTATTGTAGCACAGAGAGTAGCTAATCTACTGTATGAGATAAAAGCTTCACATAACAAACACTGATACTGCTTTCATGTTTTTCTAAACACAGTACCTAGTAAAGAAAATAAGCTTGAATTAGCTAATTAAGATACAGTTATGATTACAATTTTAGATTCAGTAGCTTCATTAGTAGGATAGAATTTCTTATTTGAAATCTATTCTATTTAAAAGGTTTAAAATCTGTTGCTGCTGTGCTACAAACAGGAGTGTGTAGTACCATAATAAAATGCATATTGTAGAATTGTCCAGCAGTGATGGAGAAAACCACGCTTACTCATTTCTTCCATGTCCTTTTTCAGGGACTCAGTGGTGTGGTTTTGAAGTGTTGCTATGGGGAGAAAAGGAGGTTAATTCATTGCCTGCAGCTGTCTGTCATATGGCTGTGAGTGTCACATGTGCTGGACACTGGAACAAATAGCTGTGTTACTGGCATATGCATCTATGAGTCTTCATGGTGCTTATGTATTTAAAAAAAAAAAAAAAAAAAAAGGCGCCAAGACTGTGGTTTGCCCTATGGAATTGCAGCTTCCAATTGTATCTAGGAAACAAACAGTGATCCCTGTGGTGCCGCTGCTCTAGTTCTGCAACCTGAAAAGTAAAGACTGTGGCAATGCATCTGTGGACTGGTGCTAAGGTTTGACAAGGCATAAGTAGGAATGAATGGAGTGGCTAGTGGGTTCTTCCTAAAGCTGGAAGAGAAGGATCAGGACAGAATGCAGTTAGGTCTGGCATGTTATCTAAGAATGAGCCAGGGCGTCTTTACTGCTTTGTTTTAACTTTTCTGTCCTGACACATCTGTGTTGATCACCATTTAGAATGGAGTATCTCTTAATACCGAAAGGGCGTTTTTCTATTTTTTTCTCCTCCAAAGGTGGCCACTTTGGCCACAAAGCTCATTTATTTATATTCTTTAACAATGACTCATTTGTGTTGCATTAATCTGGGAGAGTTAGTTGCACCTTTAAATTGCAAAAAGATACCTTTGTATAAAGTAATGAGGCCTTACTATTTTTTTCCCCAGTACAAAGTCATATATTTAAATGGTAGATTAGAAAGTAAATATCTCCAGAATGTTATTTTTGCTAACAGTTTGAGGCAGTTAATTTTGTAAATTCTGTTTTATATGCCTTTTTAATGGTGATCTTACAGTTGGGTGGGCAGAGAAGTTACTTTATCTTGAACTGTCAGGTTCTCTGTCAGCTTGGCTGTAATGATAAGTTATTCAATATGGAAAGGAGGTTTTCATAGTCTGTAGGCATGGAATTGCTTGTGCAAAGCTGTTGTATGGGTAAACTGCTACTATATTACACAAACTAGTAATTTGCAGCATTGGACACTTCAACACAAGATGAAACTGTTTAAAAGCTAAGTAACAACTAATGGTATTCTCCTGCTTTTGCGCAGTGTAAACTGGCCGCTCTTTCAAATATTGAGTCGATTTTAAATGTTGTGCTCCTAGAAGAGAAATGAGCACTATGAGTTCCAAATGGTACAGTCTGCCTTGCAGTGCTGTTGCTGCAAAGTTAGCAAAAGTAACAAAAACTTCTGGGCTGCTGTGTTATTGGTCACCTTTAATCGCTGTGGTCCTGTGTAGTTAACCTTTCCTTGGTTTCCAGCTCTTTCTCTGGTCTCTTCTGGGATCTTGTATTGCAGCATTTCTAAAACTCTGGCTGGCTGCAGCAGCTTTCCTTATCTTCAAACGGTTCTGGAGGAAACAGGTTAATCCCCTTCTTACCAGGGGCTAGGTGGGGCCTCTCCACTGTCCTTTATGCTGCTCTTGACTTAGCCTCTGAGCTCTGAGTCTCCCGAGCTTTATTTGCTGAGCTTATCCCTCCCTTCGGCCCCACAACAGTGAGACTGCAGTGCTTTTGGGCCAGTGTTTTGGTGTTTTTTTTTTTTTTTTTTTTTTTTTTTTTTTTTTTTTAACTCTCTCGTGTTGGAAGTGCCTCAACAGGAAGCCCTTTTGCATTCTGGAGTCTCTTGTTTCTAGTAAAATAGCTCTCACTAGTTTCCTTGTTTAGGAACTGATTTTTCCTTATTTAGCCACTGTAATTTGCCTATCTTCAGACAACTTGTATGAATGCACTCGTTTTTGAAGCCTTGTTCCCCTTTCAGATTTACTAAATAAAATTAGTTAATGGCATTAAGATGCTGCCATTGCATGCATGCATATGTGTTTTTTGAAGCCTTGGCTTCCTTGGGAAAGTGAGCAAAAGGATATGAAAGTTGTTTTGAACATGTAAGTGTGATACTTGCGTTTGTTTTCAGGAGTGGGGATGGTTTAACATTTGTATGCATTTACACTAGCCCTTTTCCTCATCAAAGCTATCCATTGAGAACTTTCCTCCATTTTAAGTAGTGCAGTGATGAATCTATGTTACTGGCATGTCCTGGCATGTGTGTGTGTGTGTTCTTTTTTTTTTTTTTTCCTGTGACTACCTTATGAAATGAATGACGCTAGAAAAAGAATAAAATGACTTGGCAGGTGGGGGTGGGAAGAGCAAGCATGCTTCCCCTCTCGAGGAAGCCATAAACCACCACGACTTCTCCAGCCGCGGCCCTGCCTCGCTGCCGCCCGTCGCTCCCTGCGCGCGCGGCCGTTGCCCGGGGCCGCGCGGGGACCGTTCACGGGGGGCTCTAACGGCCGGCGGGCGGGCGGGCGCCAAGGAACGTCTCGCGCGGCGGCCGCGCCGCTGTGAGGTCATAACGCAGGAGCGCGCGGCGGCCCCGCCCCGCCGCTTCCTCCGCCTCGCTCCTCGGGCCGCCGCCGCCGCCCGCGCCCCCTCCCTCCGTCCCCGCGGGCCGGGCCGGGGCGGCGCGGGGAGGGCAGCGCCTCCGTCCTGCCTCGCTGCCGCCGGCGGCGGGAGCGGTTCGCTCGCTTCTCCCCGCTGCAGCCTCTGCGCCGCGGCCGCTCGGGGCAGCGGGCGCCCCCGGGGGAGGGAGGCGCTCGGTGGATGAGCGGCTGAGGGAGGCAGAGGAGGAGGGCGGTGCGGCGGCCGCCGGGGCAGCTGCCAGGGGATCCTTGGGCACCTCGGGAGGCGGGGCGGCGGCGAAGGGCGGAGGCGGCTCGTCCCCCGTCCTACCCGCCCCGCCTTGGCCTCCGCGCTGCTGGTCCCGCGCCGTCCCCGCAGCGCCGGCCCGGGGGCGCCGCGGCATGTCCGCCGCGCAGGTGTCGGCGGCGCCCGCCGAGCAGCGAGGCTGGGGCGCGCAAAGCGGCGGCGGCGCGGCCCCCGCGCGGCCCCGTGACGCGGAGGGTCCCCGGCGGCGAGAGGCCGGCTCGCCCCGCGGCGCGGAGGCGGCGGCGGACGAGAGGCGGCGGTGGCTGGTGCTGGAGGCGCCGCCGCCCAAGGAAAACCCTTGGACGCGGCGCAGAGCCGCTCGCGACGAGCCCTCCCCGCCCGCGGCCGACGGCGAGCTCATCCCGCAGGAGCCAGGTGCGGGCGCGCAGCGAGGCGGGCGGGCTCCCGTTTTGTTTATTATTTAATTTCGAAGCGCGTGTCTGGGGGAGAGCGCTCCCGTTATTCTCTCCCCCCCCCCTCCCACACACACACACACGCGCGCGCGCACACACGCGGCGCTGCCGTTGCCCGTGCAAAGAGGAGGAGGAGGAGGAGGGTGCCCGTCCGGGGCGCCGCGTTTATTCCCGGCAGGCGCGCCGGGAGCACGCCGGCTTTTCCACATACATGGGCAGAGGAGGAAGAGGAGCGCGGGAGGTGGGGCCTGGCCTGGTTCGGCCGCTGCCGAGGGGCGACTAACGGGCGCCGGAGGCCGCTGGGCTTCGGCCTCGCCGCGTGTGCGGCCGTTACGTAATGAGCGGGGCAGCCGTTAATTAGGGGGGTCGCCGGGCTGCGGTACCCCGGGAGCGGCTCTTGGCCACTGGTTGCCAGCGCGGCCCGCTCCACTCGGAGGTACTGCCGAAATAAGGCTGCTAAGCAGCTTTTTTAATTATTTCTTTCTTTCAGTTTAGCAACACCACTGATTTTCTTTTTCTTTTTCTTTTTCTTTTTCTTTTTCTTTTTCTTTTTCTTTTTCTTTTTCTTTTTCTTTTTCTTTTTCTTTTTCTTTTTCTTTTTCTCTGTTGTCCCATGATAAGCCTGCTGTAAAATCTGCTGCTTGCTTTGACTTTGCTCCTCAAAAAATTCACGTGTCAGATGGTTTTGGCATTTATGAAATCCCTCGTGTCGCAGGCCCCATGGAAGTGGGTGCTGTGAGGGGTGGACACCACAGTGGAGTTTTCTGGTCCTTCATCTTTGTGGATGCACGCAGTGTGCCTGCGTAGATTGCTTTGCAAAAGGGGTCGTTGAAGACCGTGCTTGTAGCTACCAAACCATGTAATTTAGACTAATAAAGATTTCCTAGAAGTTAGCAAATGTTCAGCATATTGTTCTTTGCTAGAAGCAAACTGCTGCCCTCAGAATATATAGTTCAGCTGTGTTTTCTGAGGACTTCAAATTCAGTGCTTGCTCCTGAAAGCACTGACAGACCTACTTGTGATCTGGCAGTTACTTTTATCCTTGAGTTAAATGTGCACTTCCTTACAAAGCAAGTTATGCATATTTATAGTTTCAAGTAAAAGGATTTTGCAAGCAGAAAAAGCAGAAAACTGACTCAAGAAGAGACTAAGCTGAAGATCAGATTTCGTTTGCAATGTGCTATGAGTAGCTTTGTCTGTTTTGTTCGGGTGCACTCTCGTATTTATTAATTAGTGCGGGGCTGCTACAACCTGGCTTGCTGGGCAGCAGCTTGTCATCTTGTCCATGCCCAGAAGAAAACTTTTTGTTCATTTGGGTTGCTTCCTTGCTTTGGCACTAACAATACTGCTACGTCAGAAGGATCGGGAAAACTTGGTTTTGTTGCTTTAATACATGAGGATATTGAAGGGTCCTAGTCAGGCCCAGCTAAAAATCCTGACCTAAGAGAAAACATCTAAAGCACGAAAATAGCATTTGAAAGAAGGAAAAAACAGTGAGTTCATACACTGCCTATGCTATATGCTTAATTTGATGTTTTCAGAGAACCTTAAGTGGTTTTTCACATTTATAGTGTTTGTTCGTACTGCTGGTCAAGTTAGCACCAGTTGAGTTGCAAGTGTTGGTGGCAAGTGTCCAGTAGAGCAAATGAAAGATACTTTTTTTTTCTGTAAAGATACTGATGGTGTGCTCTTCACTGAAGGTGAAGAAAGGTCTTCAAGGGATATATTTTGCTTTGTCCACCACTGAAAGCATCAGGGATGAGCCACCACTCCTGCTCTTGTGAAATGAAAGCAGGTAACCTTACCTGGCTGTTTGAAGGAAGGAATTTCCACGTGCCTCCATGTGCAACAAGAGATGTACTTGCAAGGACGCGATTGCAGACTGGCAAAGCGAAATCAGTGCAGCAGTGTGAAAATGAGTCATATGAAGTAACGAGTAGGTGAGCAGTAATAGTGCTGGAGTGGAATGTAAAATTGTCCATAGAGGAGAAGGGAGAATGTAAAGAACCTCACATCAAAGTAGTAACTTAATCCTGTTTTACTTGTTGATCTTGGCTTAACTTGTTGAAACTTTCCTGACACATGCACACATGGTATGTTCAGTGATAGTTAACGCACTTGAGAAGTTGCTTCCTCTCGCTCATCTTTTGACTCTTAATTAAATGTGACTTTCATCTGTGTTTGAGTCAAAGCTGACTCTTGTTTTTGAAAGAAAATGGTCACACCAAAAGGAAAAAAAGTACTATCAAAAGCTCAGCATTTGCTCCTAGAGAAAGAAATCCATCACTAGCATTGTTAATATTACTTTTTTTTGTCTTTTACCTTAGCAGGCATCGATAATGTCACAGTAAACCAAGCACGTAATGTAAACACACCTGATTTGTTTACGATGAATTTGTTAATATAGCTTTGTGTTTGTTAACGTAGTTTAATATTTTGAAGTAAGAAATTCTTTCTTTTACATAGGATATTGTAACTCTAGAATTACGCAGCTACTTTTACATCCCGATATGCAGTTAGTCCTTGAAGAAAGACTTGTAGTAGTGTGGAATTGCACGTGAAATTAATGGCTTTTCTTGTAATCACAGTAGTGGTTAACACAGGAAGCTAAAGCTGATTAGAGGTAGTTCTTGTGTTTCTCTTCCAGCTTTTTCCCAGTGGTGTCTAACATAATCTATTAAGTAATTTTTTAGTTTTTCAAGTTGAAATTGTATAATTCAGAGAGGTGTGAGTGCCAAGAAGGTGTCCTGTATAATCTTCTATCTAATCACTTTTCGTATGGTAAAGGGCAAGCTTTTCTTTTTAGCTGAGCCAACAAGATGCGTACGTTCAGAAGCTGTATGATGACTCCCAGTGTTATTGCTCTGTTCCTTCCCCTTCCTTTGAATCTGTTTTTCCTTAGCTGGCTGTCGTTGCTGGACTCTCAGTCCAAGTTAGTTGTTCTCTCCCCATATAAATAAATTGCCCAGTATTAAATTATTGAAATAATTTTATGACAAAAGTTCTCCATACCTCTTTAATGAAATCTAAGATGCTGCCCTTTTCATGATCTTCATGTGATTTGTATAGCTGACGTTGGTCTCTAATGATTCATTAGTTTATTATTCAAAAATAGTTTATGAAATATATGAAAGTATTCAATTAGGTAAAATATCGATGCTTCTCAAGTGGTTAAAATGAGTTTGTTTCCTAGCGTGCTTGAATGATGTAGTTAATTAAGGTTACAGCTCACTTCAGTCTTTTATATTGTGTTCAGTTTGTCTGACTTCATTGAATTTAATGCAGATGTTGTAATGGGTTCTCATGAATTTGGTGAATGTTTAAATAGCAGCTTTATTTGTAAAAATTACCAAAAAAAAAACCATGGACAGTTATCTGAACCCCGAATGCTTTAAAAACACACACTTTACGAATCACCTTACAGCATATATCACTTTGTACTTTCCCATAGTTTCTGGATGGAAGATCTGTTACGAGAAAGAAATTCATCCTGCTGTTCAGTGTCCTAAGATACATTGCTGGCTCTTTCCAGCACATGCTCCCATTTAGCCATGAAAACTTCAACAGAAATTGAGTCACTGGTTGCAGCTTTCCATTAAGTATAAATATATATAAGATAAATCAATCATATATATATATATATATATATATATATATATATATATATGTAGTCCTATTTACTGTTCAATGCTTCAAACATTGAACAACTGCCTGTTTCAGAATGGAAACATGTGGAAGGTTACAGGTGAAATAACTCAGTACCTTGTCTGAGTTATTCAGCTGCTGTGAAGAAGTTGGCCAATTTAGTGCAGTTTTCCAATAAGTTGCTGCAACCATTATAGCCAGTAATGTCAGCATAGATTACTGTTCTCTTTGTGTCCCAGAATGCTTGGGCTATAAAACTGATCTGCATTTAAATTCTAATATATTCCAAGGGGTTATTTTCTCATATTTATGAGACTTTTACATTTTTTTAAACAATCCCCTTGTTTAAAAATGGATTATATTATGAAATTTAAGGATTAAGGAGTGGAAGGGAACTACTGTGGAAGTAGTTCCACAACTATAACAAACACTTTCCACTTAAAATCTGAAAAGATGTTTTGCCAGTAGCCAGGATTTTTTTTTTTTTGAACACTGACCTTGATTTCATGCCTCCAACCCTCCCCTCATGGAGGTATTATTGTGTTTGTGGCATGTTATTTACCAAAGCAAATAATTGTGCTGTCTAAGTAAAAAATAGAACTTAAATGTTGTCAAGAAATTATTGCATCATAAAACATGCATATCAGAATGAAAATATGCTCTCTTTTATTAAAAGACATTGTTTCCAGAGGAAATTTGAAGTACTGATTTGCTGACTCGATGTTTTCATAACTTAAAATAATGTTTTCTGAATTGAATATTGAATAGTATATTCTGTGATTACTGAAAATGTTACTAGGCTGGTATTTGGTGATATGTTTGTGATATACCTTTATATACAAACGTTTGTGATATACCTTTATATACAAATTTTCCTTCTCTATCTTGGTACAGCATCCTGTCCTGTGGTCCCTTTTCTGGTGTCCTTGTCCCTGAGGGTTGCTGCTGTTTTAATTGCTCCAAAATTCACCTTGCACTTTTAAGAATTGTTGTCCCATATGGATGAAATACTGTGCTTGGCATGTTCGCACATCCATATCCTTCTGCAGAAAGTGTCTTTGGCTAGGTTTGGAATAACTTTATTATTATGGCTTTCCGTTTTCATATGAGCAGCATCTTCACTGTAGCTCAGTGATGAAAGACAAGCTTTGGCATTTAAACTTGTTTTCTGTTTTTCTACCCTCTCAAAACTCAGCCAAAACTCAGCAAGTAAAGTAAATGAAGATAACCTAAGTTCTTACGTGAATGTATTATGCTGCTAGTAAATAGGTCATCTAGCAGTGTGTAACCTGATAAATCAGGTTGCGTCATTTTACTGTAGTTTGGTTGGAACAGATTTTTGGTGGATTGTTGGATTCTTTGTAGCAATAAACTAGGGATGCCATTTCCAGGTATTCTGCATGGTGATGCCAGAACTGAACCCTGGAATGATACTAAGTGGTTTTTACATGCACTCTGGCTTAAGGTTTGTGTGCAATTAGCTTCCGTTTCGTTTATAACAATGTAACGCACTTGATATGGGTCAAACCTTTAAGTTTTCTGATGTGCTGTTCTTTCACTCTCCCAGCCTCTTTAGTTTTCCCTTTATCTTCTCTTTCATGCTTGACACTAAAATCCAACTCCTACATAATAAGCCCCAAAGAGCCACTTGGGAAAGATCCAGTAAATGTAGCTTTGAACAGAGCTTTTCTGAAGACTAGAAACTTTGTGGAGTTGTTTCAGTTAGCGAAATACGGAGAACGAAGAGATCGCTCACTTTTCAGTTGAGAAAGGGCAGCATCAGCCAGACAGTTTTCCTTTATGTCAGGATACAAATGCATCTGTTAAGCTTAGAGAAGTGCATGTGACATTTGTAAACAGGTAGGAGAGATTCTTTAAAACACGTTAGGTTTCATTCCACTTGATTCAGATAATGTGTACTGCTGTCTTGAATAATATCCTGTGACTAAGATTTTTGTTGGTTAATTTTTTCATCCCCTGTGGTGCCCTAGTACCATGTGGCGTGGGAGCTTTGGTAAAGCAGCCCTTCAGTAGCGATTTCAGTGCCATTGCTGGGAAATGGAAATGGGGCTCTCAATAATAGCTTAATAGAGATGTCTGTTTGCAGGATATCGGAAGACCAATTGTATAGGTAGTTTATCCTAACAGACAGTGCACACTTTTGTTGTTGGGAAAAGGTAAAAAGTAGTTTGATACCTCATGTCTGCACCTGTTTCTCTCTTAAGACAGATAACCGTTGAATGAATAACACCAAAATCAGTATTGTAGAGTCAATATGTATTCAAATAAGCACACTGAAAACTCTCAATCTAAAATCAATGAAGAATGAATAATAAGGAAGAAGAGTTTTGTTTTTTAAGGATTCTATGGGGATCCATTTGGAGAAAAAAACCCTATAATGCTGGCTGATGGTGCGGCAAAGGTGGCAGGTAGATCCGGGCACCCGGGTGAACTGAATGCACGCATTTTGTACATAGATTGTGTCAGCTGTATTAACAGAGCTTCCAGTAAAATGTGATCTGTGCACCAGCTCATGCTCGTGGCCCAGGCCATTCGGGAAGCAGCAGGGGTGGCTCGAGGGCACCAGGGTGGAGCTCCCAGTGTGAAGCTGTGATAAGGACATCCTGAAGGCACTGGATGCGGAGGAGATAAGGAGGTGATGTTATCCCTGTGTGAAATAATAATAATAATGATTCACTAGCGATTTTAGTCATGTCCACCATTTTAATCTTTCAATAAGATATGGAATAAGAGGTTTTCCAGGAAGAGCTCTGGCTGTTTCTCCATGTGAAAATCTGCATTATGGAAAACACAACACTAACAAAACACAACTAAGACAGCTGCTCTAGGAATTGGGGAAACTCCAGGGGAACTCCAGGAGTTGGGGAACAACCAGGGGAAATTGAAAGGTGGATTAACCTCTCTCAAATCTAAATTAATGTCTTCAAGAGAAGAAGAAAAAAAAAAAAGGCTTGATATTAGGTAGTTTTCTTGTATTTTGCTTTGTTGTTGTAGTTGTTTGTTTGCCTTCTGGGGAGAAGTCCTGCTACAAAACCTAAAATACTATTAGACAAATATACAAAATAAAAAAAAAAGGTGGATTCAGCTTCCTGTACAAAAGAGTAATTGCCCATGGCTTGAAAAGAGTAACTTGAAATAGTTGTGGTGTTTTTTTTTTTTTTTTTTTTTTTTTTTTTTCTCCTCCCTCTTTTCTTCCCCCTATAAAGATAAGGATAGTTGACCCAAGATGCTTGAACCAAATAACATTGTTAAATATGAGAGAAGCAGTTCTCTTCAAGTATTTCTTTAATTCCTTGAAAATATTACTAGTTGAAATGCAATGGTGTCTGTTATTCAGAAGGTCACACTAGATCATAAAGAGTTCAGGTCAGGTTGTTTATTGATAGGTTTCCTAAATTAATGCTGAATTCTATATGTAGTTTTTTATAGGGCAACTCCTTCGTACATGTTTTAGGTCCTCATTATTTTTGTTAATTTTTAGGTTAAAATACCAGCATTTTGAGATAGTTTTCACTTTCAGCAGAACAAATACTTAAATACAGTGTGTCTTAGATATCTGTTTTTGAAGATACATGCATATGTTGAATATGAAGTTTTCAACTTTATGTAGTATAAAGTTATTATGTTGAAATATTCTTGCAGTAATTGACTTCAGTGTTAATTAATGTTCAATGGCTTCAATACAGAGATCACAAAAGTGCCATTGTATTATGTGTTAGTTGAACAGAACTGTTAGTCTGCTTTCCTTTTTTTTTTTTTTTAATGCAATGGCATTATTTTTTTCTGAAAATATTTTTCTTCCTTTTCAGAACTAGAGAATTCTACTAACATTATAAAAGCGGGGAAACCTCAGACAAGGAAATGCAGCAAGGTTTGTATTTGCCAGAAAAGGATGTCTAGCTCTGAATTACCAGACTGTTGTGTTAGAGACCCAAATTAATCTAAGATGTTAATCTGAATGGCTGTATAACTATGCTGATAATGTGGTAGGAAAACAAAAGAGTTTCAAAGGAATATTTCTGGTTGTAAACATTGACTGTGGTAAGCAGGTGACATTTTTTAAAAGTTAGGAAGTTGTTTTGAAGTTAATGAGAGTTGAAGTAAGTCTGTGTTCAGACCTATTATTGTTGCATTGGACCTTACTTTGGATATAAATACGATGAATAGTTGTTTCTACAGATAACTTTCTTTTTAGAATGATGCTGTATCTGATTTCTCTTGTATTTGTCAGTTTTTTAAACTGCTATTTCTAGCAGTTCTGTTAAGAAGCAGAGTTTTGCCATAAGTCATGACAGACATGATCTATACTTGAAAAATAATTAAATATAGTAACTGATGTACACTATTAATCATCTTTGCAGGCTGGCGATTTCAATGATATCACAAACTGGCCAACACCAAGTGAAATAGCAAACAATGAAGTAAGTATACTTACTTCATATATATACGTAAGTATATATATGTGTGTATCTCCCCCAATCACACTGGCTTTTTTGCTTAGTCCAGTTCTCCCAGGAGTGCACTCTGGGTACTCTAGGATTTCTGCAGAAACACTGCTGGTAACTCAAAATATAGGTCTATGTATTGATTTGAGAATATTCTACACTCCTCTCTTCTTTTCCCCAAACACACACATGTTTACCAGAACTGGTGTTTACAGATGTGTAGATAAAAATGTGGAGTTTTTATTCCAGTATTGTAGAACTTGTGCTTCCAATTTCCACTCTTTGGGGACTTTATGCATAGACTACAGGGCCAGGAACCTTTGGGATTGTGAACAGGCTGCACTCCTGTGGTTTGGAGTGCTTAGTGCAAAGCTATGTTAGGAGTTATCCTTACCCCAGCCCAATTCCTCTTTCCCCCCGTCTGGATCTTTATCTCCTTCAAATTCTCTTCTTTCACCTTATCTCAAGTGATCAGTCCTTAATATATCTTTTACCTCTTCTATGCTATTTTTTTTTTAATAAAGGCAATACCTGAAGAATTATTTTCAAACTCTTGCAGAACAATAGAAAATAGAAAGTAGAGGTATTTAAAATGAGACTTTAAAAGCAGCACCATTTTGAAACCTCAGCCTCTTGAAGATTCTGAGCAGAGCCAATAATAAAGGCAAAGCATATTAATAGGTAGAGGAACTTTGTAACTTTTGCCATCATCAGCAATACAATCAGAAGTAATTATCAGCATCTTTTGCAGAGTAAGACCATAAACCACAGTAAGAAGCCAATAAACAGAAAAGAAAAGGAGGAGAAATCTGATAAAAAAAGCAATAATGAAATCCAGGAGAACCTGGAGACAAAACCAGATGGTCCAGGAGACAGTATTAGTGAAGATGAAACTCAAACTAATAACCAAAGGAAAAAAGGTGAGTTGGGAGGCTGTGTACAGTGCTGTGCTGTGGTTGCCATCCAGCTGCAGTGATTTCAGTTGAAAGACTTGATGGAACTTTTTGGTCCCTTTTTTTTATGTACGTGATAACAGGATATTTTATTCTGTATTAGAAAGCTTAAAACCAGCTTCATTTCTCAGGTTTTGAGTGTTGTTTACTCAAATAGGAAGTTAGGGGAAAGAGCAGCCCACATCATACTGATATGATGCAGAGTTCTGATGGACAAACTTGGGAAAATTTTAGCATTATAATTCAAACCATTACTGCCTCATGCCTCTCTATTCTGCTGAAGAAATTGCACTGCATTCAAGTTGGTTTTTTTTAAGCATATTTTTGTTACTTTATCATTTTTATTTTAATATTTTACTGATATCTTGCACATCAAAGAAATCTCTTAAACTAAACTTTTTTTCATTTCCTCCTTATTTAATCTGTCATAAAAATAAGATTCAAACTTCATATATTACTTGATCAGTGAACTTGAGGCTGGATAGTTTAAGATACAGCTGTCATTAGCTGTTTGGTTCATGTTTCTCTGCCCATGTCTCTTTGGGTACTAAAGATCTTCATTGTTTACATTTATTATTATTTTATATATTCTTTTTTAAGAAAAATCTTTTATTGCTTAATGTAACTTTTTTTTTTTCCATCAGATTTGAAATTTCCAAGTAAAACAGTTCAGGAGTATAAGATGTTTTTTTTTCCTACACACTGTTGCTAACACATTTTATGCATTTTTTAAAAATATATTCAATTACTACAAAAGTGTGACACCCCCCCCCAAAAAATTATCAAGTTATCAAGTATAGAACAGCAAGCTGTATCATTAAGCTTCTAGTAAGCCTACAGCAGAAAAAAAAAGTTACATGTGAATGAATTTACTCCTTGAATTTATGAATTTATTACATGAATAATTTTATTCTGTGATAAAAATATTGTACCACTAAATGGTATTAATGGTCTGTGATTGAAATCTTTATTTTAGCGGCTAACCTGGTATATTGGTTTTCACCTTTTCATTTCATATACAAGACGTGAGATTATTTAAGGAACCAATTCACTATATATATATATATATATAGCTACTCTATATACATATAAAACTGTGATATATATGTGTATTGTTTATACACACAATAATATATAAATAAAACATATATATGTAAAACATATATTTATGTATGTATAAAACTTACGTTGGCTGTAAATGCCAAGTAGTGGAGCTTGCATTTGAAAATGCATTAAAAAAGAAAAGCTTATGTTCATTGTGTGTAAAGCTATAAAGATCAGGTAAAGTTTCTTTCATTTTGAGAAGTTCTTGGTTGCTGCATTTATTGTTTAGTTTATTATGGTATTTTAAGACTTTGGGTTTTTTGATGTTTCCAAACTTTTGCATATAAACTTACTAGTTTTAGAAGGTAAATTTTGTAGAATCTTGTAAGCAGTTGAATCCTTAATTAACACTACAGTTGAAAACAATATTCTAATGTTTTAAGGTAACAAGCAGAAATGGGTGCCGCTTCATTTGGATGATGTAAAGCCAGATAGTCAAGAAAGACCAGGCTCTCGAACTAATTCGCGATCTCAGCTGGAATCAAACAAATTAATAATATCTCATAACAACAGACGTAATGACGTGAGAAGTAAGTAGCTTCCAGTCTCTTTGGTTCTTCTTATGGCAAATGTCAACTTGTTGGTTGAATATTCTTACTTATGGTAACTTGTTGGTTGAACGTTAGCATCAGCTCAAACAAAGCAACAGTAGGGGCCAGATGTGTTTGAAGTGCTAGGATGCTCTTCCCTCCTTGTTCCACCACCCCCATGGATAGTATCACATGAGTAGGCAGTAGTTTGGCTGTTCATGATGGAACTTGACTTTGCCAGCACTAGAAGAGCTGGTGTCAGGATTTGCCAATGACCAACATATTAAAATAAATAAATTGATTTGTAATTTAATAAATAAACGTTCCATTAGAAAGCTTTGTTTATATGCTTAGAGTTTTTTGAACCTCTTAGCAAATTCATCAGAGTTGGAACATCTTGATCTTTGATTCTGCTGAGTAACTGAGCTCAGGAATGGTCTGTCTTGACAGTGTGTGCCCTTGCTCTGAACTGGAGCTTTGTATTTTTCTCCTCATAGCTACCCACTGAGTCCTGGGCCACAGTTACGCAGTGCAGAAAGTCTGGTAAAGCCTTTGTAACATGTCAGTCTTGTTCTGCTCTACACCTTTTCCCACAGCTTGTTGCTACCAGCACAATTGCTTTTGGAACTTCACTTAGAATTTTGCTTTGGCAAATTCTACAGATTGTTTTTTCTTCTAAATCAGACCAACTCTGTCAGTTGTGGGTCTTGTTTCCCAGTGTGGCCCTACCAAAATAATCACTAGCACAGCTGAGGGGGAAATGGGCAACAGCCGGTTCTGCTTAATAACTGAATAATTCTGTATGATAAAATAACATCCTTGCATGTTCCGAATTATGTTTGTTAGAAGGCAGAAGTCTTAGTGTAACTCTTTGGTTTATATATTTGCGTTTCAGTTTCATTTCAGTTTCATTTCATCATAATATGCATTAACAATTTTAAGTGTTTGCTCAGCAGAATTGGTGCTAGACACTATTGAAATCAGATTTGTTTTGATACTATTTGGGGAATATTCATACAGGGATTTGATCTGGACATATGAAAAAGAGAAAGGAAATTTGAGTGTTTTACTAGTATATCACTTTTCTCCAGAATATATTTCTCAGGAACTCCATGGTCAAACGGATGCAAATACATAGAATGAACTTTGCCTCAAGGCTGTTTTGCTTCAAGATGAGTTCCAGCATGAGAGAGTCTAAAACCTCTACTGCCTCTTGGAAACATGGATAGTTTAAATAAGAAACTTGTTTCAGGCTTAAATACAGCAGAATTCCCCATGAGGGGTTCTTTGAGGCTAATAGTATATTCTGTAGTGTAATTTCTTTCAGCCTTTATGAGAATCCAAAAAAGTAGAGATGTATGCTTTTCTATACAGTGTTTTATGGTTAATACCTAGGAATAAATGCGAGATGAGTTATACTGTGATATTTAATTATGATTGCAAGTATTATGCTTTTTTGTCTTAAAAGATTGGCGTCGTGATAGAGACAAGAGAGATGATCATGATGAAGTGTGCAGCGTAAGAAGTGAGGGTGGCAGTGTGCGTGGATCCTCCAGAGGAAGGGGAAGAGGTCGAGGAAGAGGAAGAGGACGAGGCAGAGGAAACCCTAGAAGTATGCAAAGAAGTAGATGTTTAGCAAAAATTTGCAACTGTTCAATATTAAGGTTTACAGTTGTCTCCAACACTAGTAGCAGTGTGTACTTTGTATCTAAAATATTTGTATGCTGAACTTCAAGGTGTTTCATCATTCTTTTTCTATTTTCTTCTCTATTTTGAAGTAAACTTTGAATATTCAGTTGGTTATCAGGAACTATATGGTGAAAGAACTGACCGACCATTTCAACCTGAGCTTAACACTAGTATGATGTATTACTATGATGATGGGACAGGAGTGCAGATGTATTCTGTGGATGAAGCACTTCTCAAAGAATATATTAAACGTCAAATGTAAGTAGGTTGCTTAATGTACGTACATGTTACAGATCCATTTAAGGTAAAATAACTTATTTCAAAGAGTGTTTAATCCTTATCACCCATATACTGATGAAGATTAAGACACTTCAATTTAACTTTTTGATTCAGCCATTACCAGTATACATCTGTTTGAATTTATTCACTATGGACATGGAAAAACTGGATATTTGGGAAGCAGACATTTTAAGGAGGGTGTTCTGCATCTTGTACTGTAGTCCGGCTCTAATTCATATACCTGCTTTATTTATGGTGCCTAGCCCTCTTTTTTTGTTGTCATGTGGCTGAGATTTGCATATGCTTGTGTTTTTCAGTACTGTTAGTCTGTTTGCCTGTAAGGCTCTTCTCATGGTAATGTAGCTAGAGGCTTCCCTTATTTGATCTCAATTTCACTTTGAGAAGTCTTGTTAGTTTATGTTTTCAGAGTGCTTCACCTGAAACATCTAACTGAAAGATAAAAGTTTTGCAATGATACTTGATTTTTTTCAATAATCTGAAATATTTACTTTCTTTTGTACACCATTAAGGAATGAGAAAACACCTAGAAGACTGATTGTCACCACAAGGCATGTCAAAAAGGTCCTGGAACCCATTAGCTCATTTTAAAAAGACAGTTTCCACCACAGGCAGATGTTTCATCTTCTGTACTTGCAGTGGCATTTCTGTGATGCCTTTGTGGTGGTGTTTTATTGCCCTTGTATTCCATAAAGCAACTTGATTATTTTATTCTTGCTTCTTTTGTTACAGTTGACGCAAAAGGAAGAAAAAAGCCTCTTTAAGGGCAGAAAGTATCTGGCATGTGGCTATCAACTTCAAAACTTCTATTGCAGTCTTTTTTGTTACTCTTACTGCCAGGCCCCTATGAGACCTGACAGTGGACATGTACTCCCATGTCAGGATATTCGGCCTGCACTGTCCTCAGACAAGTGAGGGAGGAGCACAGCCACTCCACTGTTGGCCAGATTTCTGGGCATGCAGTGTAGAATCCAGAGCTTCTAAGGTAGGACATGATGATGTCCCCCTCTGCTGAGAAAATGTCAGTTACAGCTTTGGTCACATCTGACTTGTCATTATATTTGTATTTTATTTTAGCAACAAGAGGCTGGCAGGTGTCAATAAAAGACTTGGTATGGCTGGTTAACCAGAGTCATTGGTTGCTTATCTGCTGGAGACTCCTAAGACCACTTGGATTGTGGAGTTTGGTTTTCATGAGAGAGATTCTTGAGGAGGTTTAGGGCCTAACTTTGAAATTTTTATAGATATCTTTTAAGAAGTATATGGTTCTGTTATCTATTAATTTTTTTTATCACATTAGAAAGTGATGGGAAACCATTTTTTTCATCAGTTGTCTATTACTAGCTTTTGAAGGACATGGTCTGTCTTTCATAATTTAGTTATGAATTTTTGAAGTGAGTACGCCAAAGAAGAAAGTATATACCAAATAAAGCTGCACTACTAGCTCTTGGAGTTCTTTACGGAGCTCAAGATAAATGAGGGTATGTTAGAGGAGTAAGATCATGCTGAGTCCTGGTGTATTGATGGATTTTAGAACTGTTTGCCAGCTTAATAGGGAAAATCTCAGAAACTGCATCCAACAGAGTCGATCTGTAATTACAGTAAGCAAGATACTGTCAAACTGTCCCAAGAACATGCTTGATGTGTGAGGAAAAAGGAATATTTGTATTACACTTAAAAATATTTTCAGTGCTGTTAATTAAAGTTTGAAATAGTTGCCTGAAAAGTGTGTCAGTGCTTAGGAACTCTGCAGTTTCTAAGATACACTATAGAACTCGGTGGAACTCATCTTCTTAAAAAAAAAACAAAGAAAAACTCTAGTTGTGCATTCAAGTTTGCATCAATTAGTATTAAAAAAAATTAGTATTAAAAAAAAAAAATTTTATTTAAAAAAAAAAAAAGGAAAAATGGGAAAGAAAATAAACCAGAGAGGCTTCCATTCTGTCCCTTTAAGTGGAACAAACTTGTGCATTGTCTTAATTTTTCATAAATTGTCTTTCAAATTCCTTTTTCTAGAGTGACAGACATCAGGTGAGGCTGTTTGAGTCAAGCTCAGTCATTATCCATTCCCGTTTGTGGAGTGTTTAAATAAGTGAATTATTACAAGATTTTACCTTTACTGAATAACTGTAGAGGTCACATTAGTGAAGTGCTGGTACGTGGCGTTTGTGCTTGTTTGTCGTCTAGATGGGGAGAGGAAGAGACACGTAGCATTCCAGAATAGTGTGTAGAGTATTCCGGAAAGAAACCCGTCTCCTCTTTGTGCATGGTCGCTTCACTGATCAGTTTACTTAGCTCTGAATAGGAATTTAACTTTCTGAAAGGCTTATTCTCTTCTCTGGTTGCTCCAATTTACAGGGAGCGGTTTCATTTGTTATACATCTTATTGTCCAGCTTGGAGGCTTTTGTAATAGTTCTGTTTTGGGGCTGAGTATTTCTTGTAGAGAGTTTTTGCTTCAAATTTGTTTAGCTACTGAAAGTTTTAGAGACAAAAAGTATCAAGCTTTTCCCTTGGGTCATGATGACATCCCAGTGCTCACCTTTTGATAGCTTTGTCCTTGAGCTTAATTTCGGTGGAGACTCTTAGCTTTTTATACTTTAAAATTTATATTTAACTTCATTTATATTTGCATGTCTTTATTTCCTCAGCATTTAAATGCTCTCTTATGCACTGCATCTATTTCTTTGCCATGGAACTTTAATTAACCTTCATTAAATTCCTTACTGCCTATGTTTCTCTGAACCTGACAAGGAGTAATATTACGTAGATTTAATATGCAGACTTATGGTACAATGTACAAACTTTGAAAGGCCTAATTTTTAGTCATCATAATCAAATTGTTTTTCCATTCCTTTTCATAGGATGTCTTCTGGTTTTGTTGCTTTTTATGACAGATCTGGATTTGAATTTCTTTCTGTTTTGCTTGAGTTAGTACAAAACATTTTGACACCAGAATCATTTCATACAGCAACTTCATTGTTTGAGATTTGCCTTCCTGTAACTTCAATTTCATTGTTTAAGAAGACTGGAGTTGCTGTTTCTTCTTTATCCCTCATCTCTGTCATTCTGTGGTATTTTCACATTCTTGAAGTGATCCTTGTGCATCTTCTCTTTAACTGCTAGATATCTTGTTTTTTTTGTTCTGTTTTATTTTTATTCTTTACCTTTCTCCATGAACTATTGTCTGTTTTGGATGAGTTTTATGAAGATTATAAAATTAGGTATTTTTGTTTTCTCATTTTCTCTTAAGTATGTTTTAAGTATGATTCAAAATGCATACGAGCTGCCAAGCTCAGGTAGGATGTTCAGTCCTTCTAATGTACTGAAAACTGGGAAAAGGAAGGATTTAGCTGAAGATGAAGATACACTGATACTATTACGTGTGAAATAACTTATACCCTGACTGCCAGCAATAGTTGTCCTCCATTTATATGGAGGCTCAGAGAATATTGTTTCCTTCTGCTCATGTAAGTAGAAAATTGGTGAGAGGTGAAAGAAAAACTGAGCGTGGATTTTCTTTGTTCATATATACAAATGTTGATACTGGATCATAAATGACTCAGAACATGCTGAGCATGCATGCTGTTCTGTAACTCTTTTCTGCAATAACAAACCTGTTGAAAGAACATGTTTGTTGATAACAAAATATGTTCAGTTTAAATGGAAAGCTTTAACAAGGAATATGTAGATTACTATTTTAGGATCTTCTCCAACTTTTAGTAGGCTCATGTTTGTGTATTTCTCTCTCCAGTGAGTACTATTTCAGCATAGAAAATCTGGAAAGAGACTTCTTTCTGAGGAGAAAGATGGACCATCAAGGATTTTTGCCCGTTTCATTGATTGCTGGATTCCATCGGGTGCAAGCTTTGACTACAAATGCTACACTCATTTTGGAGGTAAAATAATTCAAAAGCATGTTGGTAGAAATTTGCTTAGTATAATTTTGTGCTGTCACTTCAATCGATGAGTCAAGAAAATAGATTTGCAATGACAAGAACCCAGTAAATAGATTATAAATTGAGAAGTTTTTCTTTTTCTTTTTCTGATGGATTTCTGCCCATTTTACTGGAGCTGTGGGCAGAACGTTACAGGAAGCACTTTTCCTAAACATTTGGCAATTGAGGCTGCAAAAGGGAGCTCGAGGGCTGATGTGGTGGGTGGGAGACAGTTAGGCTTTTTTTCTGTCTTTGACTGGTTTTTGACTGAGGAGAGACTGAGAGAGCTGGGCCTGTTCAGCCTGGAGAAGAGAAGGCTGAGAGGAGAACTGATCTGTGTCTATAAGTACCTCAAGGGAGGCAGCGAGGTGCATGGTGCTGGCCTCTCTTCAGTGGTGGCCACTGACAGAACTAGAGGAAATGGCTGGAAACTGAAGCATCAAAAGTTCCACAGGAACTTAAGGAAAAATTTCTTAACAGTGAGGGTGACAGAGCCCTGGAACAGGCTGCCCAGAGAGGTTGTGGAGTCTCCTTCTCTGGAGATCTTCAAGGTCCGCTTGGACGCAGTCCTGTGCCACGTGCTCTAGGTGACCCTGTGTGTGCAGGGGGGTTGGACTAGATGACCTCTAGAGGTCCCTTCCAACCTTAAGCATTCTATGACTGTGCAATATCCTATTGTAAAACAGTAAAGCTTTCTCACTTACTTAATGTGTGCTCCCCTGATCCTTTACTGTTGGTTTTGTATGTGGCCTATTTGGGCACAATAGGGTCACAATTTGTTACGTTTGGATACAGCTGAAGATATTTGGGGGAACCAGGGACTCATTAAGATGCCTTGTTGTTACCCAGTTATGCTGGGTTAAGGAACACTGGAAGCACTGATTAACAATACCCGGAATAGGCAATACAGTTAGCTGTTTATAGCAGCCTAGATGAGACAACGAAAGAAAAAAAAAAAGTATATGTTTGTATGCATTTGCACTAATGTTCTGTAAGAAAAAATCTCTGTTGTTCAGCTGAAGTCATGTTCCTCCTGAGGGCAGTAACCACCCTTTGGACTTGTACCCCAGGTTGTGCTTAGTGGAAGCAGCAGCTTCTGTCAGCAGTGGCACCCTGGCAAGGGGGAGCTACTCCCCCCAAAACACCTTTCTGAGAAACCCAAGTCTTGGACCGCTCCTAGGCATAAGTGCATGTTTAAGACACATCTGAGTGCATGTTAGGTTTTATGCCCAATTATCCCTATGAAGTCTTCCAGAAAGGCCAAACAATTTTCATTTTTGACAGTGAAACTTATTGTTTCCTCCTTATCTAAGAGCCTAAAATATCTTTCTTTTTGAAATAATGCTTCACTTGCTACTTCAGAAATGCGGGTATCCTTACTAGACTAAAAGTCCTCGCATGCTGTCTAGTTAGCAAAGCTTTGCTCCAAGGAAGGATGAACTCTTCTTTGTCCCTATGATCTTTGGCATGTCCCAATGTGGAGTGTCTGAGGATCTTTCTGTATCGATCAGACAGGATGAATCCTCACGCTGAGGCTGCTAGCCTGCTTTAGAAGAAAGCAGAGTTAGGAAAAGGAGGGGTTGATGTTTGATTTGAGAGGCAGCAATATGGATAGGAAGGCAAGGAAAGGGGGTTTGGTTCCCTGACACAAGGAAGAGATTGATAATTGAGAGGGGGAGGTGATACTTGATCCGGTGAAGAATTTTTGAATGGGTGATGTCCTGGGATGATGTCTTCATACTATACCTGTAGTATTAAGAACAGGGAATGATTTGGGGAAACAAGCACAGAGATTCAAATTCCTTTCTGAATTACTGTGTAAAGAGATTATTATCTTGTGTCTGTGGAAAGAATGGTGCTGGATAGGTATCCTTTTAAAGTTACAATCTGCTTATCATGCAGGCCCTACAGGACAGTACAGAGGTTGAAATTGTGGATCAGAAGATAAGGAGAAGGGTTGATCCAGAAAAGTGGCCTATTCCAGGTCCTCCTCCACGTAATCTGCCACGGACTGACTTTTCTCAGCTCATCAATTGTCCAGAATTCATACCAGGCCAAATTTTTGGTTCACATACCGGTAAAGGGTTTATTTTATAAGTTTAAGGCTGTGTATCTAACTTAGGAAATTATGTTCATGATACATATTTCCTAGCACACGCTGTACACTTGGTTATGGTTTATTCAGTTGATAGCACCTTCTAGTGCTTGCCAGCCTTGCAATTGCCAGTTTCATGTGGCTGATATGACAGTAGATAAAAATATCTTTTATGTGTCACGGCTGTGAGCATTTTCCAGAATAAGATATGACAGATTACAATCCTTTATTATTATTGTTAATATCGTTAGTTGTGTTTAAGTTAGTCATAAAATTGTGTTCATTTTGATGGCAGCTGAAAGTTAACCCTCTATTTGCTGCATCCTGGTTTTGGATGGGGATTTCATTCACG
Organism: Tinamus guttatus; assembly: GCF_059628265.1. Taxonomy (NCBI): domain Eukaryota; kingdom Metazoa; phylum Chordata; class Aves; order Tinamiformes; family Tinamidae; genus Tinamus; species Tinamus guttatus. The sequence goes on along the minus strand of NW_028288822.1, from coordinate 1,127,536 downwards.
TTATTAATAGGGAGATGGATTTGCCTGCTGATGATCCTTAGCAAGCGAATCTTAATAAATAAATAAATAAAAATCTGTGTGAAATAGAAATAGATGGGAAGAATGTAGGTTTACTTAGGCTCCTTCCATAGAGTTGGAGGATGATGTGGAGAAAGAAAATCTGCTGATCAAAGTTACACTGAACCATGGAGGTAGGAGAATGGTAGTTTCACCTATAGGAAAAAAATGGGGCAGTAGAAAGAGGAACTGATCTGCTGTTTCCCGATGTTAGAGTCTGCACCAAGTTCTCCAAGGATGGGAAGCCCGCTAAATCCAAAGGAAAACACTGACACAAGTAATTTTCAGACAATATCTAAAGGATTGTCTGCAAGTTTGCCCGATTTGGACTCTGAACCTTGGATAGAAGTGAAAAAGAGACATCGTCCATCCATGGTCAAAACCAAGGTAAAATCAAACAGCTTTCCATTATGTGTTCGTGTTTAAATTTTTAAAAAATGCTTTTTTTTATTGCGTGCCTGCTTTTGGGATATACTGTAAAATGTCTTTCACGCCGTAATATCTCTAGTGCTTGATAATGCAATATCATGTATGTTATGTAAGTTCAGTCCTCATTCTATCCTGTTTTAGGAAAACTAAGTGTATTTAAAGTCCTGATCCAAGACTCTCTAAAGTGAAAAGGGAACTACATCTTTTTTCTTAGAACCATATTACTTAGAACCATAATTTACTCCTTTATAAGCTAAGTAAGCATTTGAAAGTGGTTATATGATTTTTAATGATACCTTCATTTATTGGGAATGTCCTATAAAATTCTCTTTGTCTCCCGTTTGGGTAATTCCACTATCCAAATCAAATGTAAAATGCATCCCCATTTGTCTTATGTAGGAATCTGCTCCTGTACCTAGTCAAACACCAAATCAACAACAGCCACCCCCGCCTTTAGAAGAACAAGAACAAGAGGAACTTGATTTTTTGTTTGACGAAGAGATGGAACAAATTCAAGGTCGTAAGAATAAGTTTACTGATTGGTCAGACAGTGATTCAGATTATGAAATTGATGATCAGGACATAAACAAGATTTTGATTGTAACACAGACACCACCATATATGAGAAAACATCCTGGTGGTGATCGAACTGGCAACCACGTATCCCGTGCAAAAATTACATCAGAACTTGCTAAAGTTATTAATGATGGTTTATACTATTATGAACAGGATCTGTGGATGGAGCAAAATGAAAGTGACACTACTATGAAGGTAATTATTTCTGACCTTAAACCATGCTTTAAAACGATGTCCAAAAGTATTCTAAAATTAACTTCAGTTATCTTGTATGTATTTGTTTGCTACAAATTTTTGAAAGAAAGTTGGCAGTAGTTGAATTTACATGTCTGTTGAGTTTTCTTTATTGTTGATATTGTAGGCAGTTGAAAGTAGAACTAGCAAGATTTCATCCTGTACGGACTTGGGCCAAAACTAGTGAATATTTATGTTCTATGAATAGCTTGTTTAATAGTGTTTGCCTGACATCCCTGTCAGGCATCCCAGTAAATCCCTGACATCAGAAAGGGGCCATATTTTGGGAATAAGATTCAAAGAGAGGAAGATAAATTTCTTTAAAAACACTGTGTTATTTTCAGGTTTTGTTCACCTTGTAGTTTGTCAGAATTATAGCTCTGTGAGTATATGAAATTTCAGATTGCACATCTTGTTTTATTATAGAAATCCTTTTCATTCCTAGACTGTATATAGACCTGTAACTTTAAGGCTCTCGAGCCTCTAAGAGATTAACACCTTTATGTGATCTTTATACCAAGCAGCTGTAAAATTGGCAGCAGATTGGTAAACTTCAGCACTTTGTAGGTATGGGGCTGCAAATTCTAAAGTCCTGTCACTTAGTGCTCTTGGTTTAGTAAAAATAATGTCTGCGGTGCAAGTGAACTCAGAGTGGCATTTTTTTTGGACAGCAGCTCCATCACTTGAATGTACTACGCGTATACAAGCACAACACTAAGCAGCGAGTGCTCTGGGGAAGGGACTTTGTGCCCAAGGACAACAGTAGGTTGTAGGGAAAAAAGGGAAAGTCGCTTGAAGGATAATGGAATGTGTGAGTGCACAAAGGAGCAAACAGAGGAATGATGAGAATAGGGACAAGAAACGTAAAGGTACAATCCACAACATGGAGTTTTTGCTACAAAGGAAGTTTCCCAAGAAAAACAGCATGCGGGAAGAGGACTTTATTTACATGTACTGTCTTTTCTGCTGATGTTGGCTGAGGAATGAAATGAGCCATGTCCTTCTGTTCTCTGAAATTGGTAGCATCTTCTGTGGCATGCTCACTGCAGAAGGAAGGTGTTTTGAGGCTTGGCAAGGGGCATGATCTCAGTCTTCTATGAAAAAACCACATATAGATGGCCTCATCTGCTTCCACTTTGCCATTTGATGGTATAATTGTATTAGAGTGTTGTATAATATATTGTTTATGCCAGCTTTTTAAAGTTGTGTGCTAAGATCTCCTCCTATTTTCTTTAAAAGTTGAAAGAAATCCATCTTGGCCATGTATCTGGTTAGTTGTGTGTGAATACTAGCTTGCTTTTTCTCTTTCTCACAAAATTAGCCTTTCCTCGGGATGGATGATATTATCATGCTTTGTGTTTACAATTTGTCTTCTCTAATTCAGCAAGAGATTGAAAACTTTAAGAAACTAAATCTCATTAGTAAGGAAGAATTTGATAATCTTGCACCTGAGCCAATTGCTGATCCAAACCAAGAAGTTCCTCCAGTGCCCTCAAAGTTACAGAAAGGTAAATAATGTGTATTTGATCTCCAGAATCTCAGAAATAAGTAAACCTTTTATAAATCTTTGAACTTTTTTGCCTTTCATAGCATTTTAATTTAGGTTCTGTCACCAGCTGAGGAGCTTTTTCTTTGCAAAATTGTTTCTCTGTCAGTGCAGTAGTTCCCCCTGCCCTGGAAGAAAGGGGATGCAAGTTCCCTTGAGCAGCTCGCAGGCTGTGCCTGAGCCTCAGTAGGCAGCGTGTCCTCCCTTTTGTCCTTCCTGGGCATCAGTACCAGGTGTCTTGTGTGTAAGCAGCCATTGCAGTGTGTAAAATAGTATTTGGGAATGGTTTTCTAGAAACCAGTATTATCTGTGAAGAATGGGAAGAAGAGAAAGGGAGAAGTTTTCAAATTCATACTGATTCATACATATAGACCAGATTATCAATGTCAGCAAATCCCTTTGAGAGATGTAGCGTTTCACAAACATTAATTGAAAGTGAGACAAGGCTCTGGGGGATGCGTGGCGTGGCTCAGCTGTGTTTATGTATTCCCACAGCTTGCTTTTTTGTCCTTTCCTGCTTACAGATTTGATGGCTGAGCCGGCTTGCGAAGCAGGAGGTGTTGAAGTAGCCTCCACAGCCTCCCTGGCTCGGTCGCTGCCAACAGCAGTTCCAGCTTCCCCCCGTGCCCGCCCTGCATTCACCCCACGGACACCACGCACCCCGCGCCTGCAGGATCCCACCAAGACACCTAGGTTCTATCCTGTTGTTAAAGAGGCAAGATCCATTGATGTAAAGGTAAACAAAAAGACTTAAGAACTGTTTTCAAAGGGTGAAATTGTAAGCCTGTAAAATTCTTCTGTTCAGATAACATGACAGGCATGGAAAGGCAAAAAAGAAACACACCTTCTGGAGTATTGTGTCCAGTTCTGGGCCCCACGGTACAAGAGGGATGTGGAACTGCTGGAGAGAGTCCAGCGCAGGGCCACAAGGATGATCCGGGGCCTGGAACATCTGCCCTATGAGGAGAGGCTGAGGGAGCTGGGCCTGTTCAGCCTGGAGAAGAGAAGGCTGAGAGGGGATCTAATCAGTGTCTATAAGTACCTCAAGGGAGGCAGCGAGGTGGATGGTGCTGGCCTCTTTTCACTGGTGGCCACCGACAGAACTAGAGGAAACGGCTGGAAACTGAAGCACCAAAAGTTCCACAGGAACTTAAGGAAAAATTTCTTAACAGTGAGGGTGACAGAGCACTGGAACAGGCTGCCCAGAGAGGTTGTGGAGTCTCCTTCTCTGGAGATCTTCCAAACCCGCTTGGACGCAGTCCTGTGCCATGTGCTCTAGGTGACCCTGCGTGTGCAGGGGGGTTGGACTAGATGACCTCTAGAGGTCCCTTCCAACCTTAAGCATTCTATGACTCTGATTTCTTAAAACTGTTTTTTTTTATCTTCAGTTTTCCATGTTTTTTCTTTCTTATTGTTTATTTCTACAAAATGGTATCTGGGTTTTTTCTGTAACATTTCTCAAAAGTCCATGATGAAAAGTGTAATATCTAAAGCTTTTCAGTTTGTTAGATAAGATTAATCTTTAGGTTATGAAGCTGGAGTTTTGTGACTTCATGGAGTGTTATATAGACCTTTGTTTTTAGAGAGAGAATTGAGTGAAGTCAAGATAGGAAAATAATTTTCTTTCTTTTTCTTAGACTCCAAGAAAAAGAAAAACACGACACAGTACAAACCCCCCATTAGAATGTCATGTTGGTTGGGTGATGGACTCCAGAGACCACAGGCCAAGAACTTCCTCTGTGAGGTAATGTTGTAATGTTTTTGAGAGGTTTTTTTTTTTTTTTGGCAAGGCCGTTAGTTCTTACTGTTAATGGAGAAATTGACTATAATAAGTGAGTGTTTTGTAAATACAACAGAAGCAAGAAACAGCCATGGAAGAAATAAAAACTGTCCAAAGAAGGAAGCTGACAATATCAAGAGAATGAAAAGAATACAAGGCCATTTAAAGTAAATTAACTTGACACTCAGGGGCGTTCTTTGTTTGATCTGTGATGTAACAGCATTAATATTGAGTTACTACTGTTTTACTTTAGCAACTTCATTTGCTTCTAAGTAGTCATTTAAAATCATGCATTGCAGTAATGTTTAACAGCCCAAACTGCCCTTTTTTTTGAAACACAAACGGTAGAGATCAATTTTCTTAAGGTGCATTCTTAAAAGGATAACTGGGAACTCAAGCACATATCTTCTCATAGCTCCTGTGTAGAGCAGAATTATTGAAAATACTGATTCTGAAGAAACCCAGTGTTTTAAAGACAGAAATGTTTTTTTTTTTCTCTTCAGCAGTTCCAGTGCTTCACCTTCTGAAGCAGCTCCATTAGCAGGAGGTTATGAGTGTACTCCAAATTCTCTTCCAAAGTTTCAGCATCCTTCCCATGAACTGTTAAAGGAAAATGGCTTTACGCAGCAGGTGTACCACAAATATCATCGAAGATGTCTAATGGGTAAGACATGAGATGCATTCTCTAAAATTTTACCTGGAAGTTATCACCTGATACTAGTGTTCTCTATATTGGTCCTCATTTTTAATTTTTCTTAAGAGAGATTAATAAAACTTATTTTATATTTATATTTTACAAATACTGCTTTCCATTTAACTTGAAATGCCCTGACAGTAAAATCTTCAACACTTTGCACAACTTTTTCTTCATTAATATTTGTGGTTAGACAAATAGTGTACTTAAGAGGAGCTACTTTATTAAGAATCAATCTTAATTTCAAACCTGAAATTATTCTTACAATATTTTTGTAAACTTGCAATACTTGAAGATTTTGTGTGTGTACTACTAATGAAAAAGCATTAAAAAAATCTATTTATAAAATTAGTTTATGTTTTGTTTTGCCTTTTTTTTTCTTTTTCTCCAGAGAGGAAACGGTTGGGAATTGGCCAGTCCCAAGAAATGAACACACTTTTTCGTTTCTGGTCCTTTTTTCTCAGAGATCACTTTAACAAGAAGATGTATGAAGAATTCAGACAACTTGCTCTGGATGATGCAAAAGAACACTACAGGTATTAACTTTTTACTGGGAGCTAAGAACCATTTGAGTTCTTACTAATGACTGTGCAGTTGATATATATACATATGTACATATATAGCTCAGCCTGGAAAGCAGCATATATTGAAATCAAGCATTTACTACCTGTTACGAGAGCTGACGGGAGCCAGGCGATGGCAGGACAAGACAGATGTGGTTGTTCTGGCTGAAGTGCTGGAGCTGTGAAGCTCTTGGCTGTTGGGTGCCAGCGGGGGCTCTGGCAACAGCAGGGTGGGTGGGGAAGAATGAGACTGTGCCATTCAGTAAATGCAAGGAGTAAGGCTGAAAATTTGCATGCTCTAGAGGAATTACAAGTGTGTGCATAACATTTCCGTACTTATTTGTTCCTACAGGTATGGATTGGAATGTTTGTTTAGATTTTACAGCTATGGCTTGGAGAAGAAATTCAGGCAAGAAATCTTCAAAGATTTCCAAGAAGAAACAAAGAAGGACTATGAAGCTGGTAATTATCATAGGCCAGTCATTGCTGGCATCATAGTAATTTTAGTTGACAGGTCTTTGGCACTGGCTTGTTATATAAGATCACCCAAGGTCAGTTTGCCTTTTTTATCCTCACATTTCTTTTAGCTTATAATTCTCTGAAATATGTAGTTACCAGAGAACAGTAACATATTTAATTAAACCCAACTTCATAATTTTGAAAAATCTTTTTTTTTTTTTTCCTGTTATTAGGTCAGCTATATGGACTGGAAAAATTTTGGGCTTACTTAAAATACTCTCAATACAATATTCCAGCCATTGACCCCAAACTACAAGAATACCTTAATAAGTTCAAGAAACTGGAGGACTTCAGAGTTGATGTAAGTTTCAAGGCCTATTTTAAAGGAACCGTTTGCTGTGTGAATATTATTGCAGCAAGGCCAGGTATGCCACAGGATCACAGAATGGTCAAGGAAAGGACCTCTGGAGATGGTCTAGTCCTGGTGCTTGGTGTGATTCCTCCCTAGGTGCAGGAGTCTATTCTTGCCTCTGTTGAACTTCATGAGGTCCCTGATACTCAAATAAGTTGAACTGCACTGGACCCGCCATTGACCCTGGTGTTCACCACTAGCTACGGGCCTGCAACTAGGCCCTGCACCACTGATCACACCATCTAAGCTCTGCCATTCAGCCAGTTCTCAATCCAAAACAAAAATTCAGATCAAAATGTGTTGTTTTATTCTAGACATTATTTTGCAAACTGAAGTATGGCACTGAGGTATGGTGGTAAGAACATAAAACATGTTGATCCGTTTTCATCGTCTAATGAAATACAGTAATTGGCAAAAAAAATCAGGAAAGTCTTTGTTTTTTAATAATATGAAATGCTAATAAAAGTGGATTTGGGAGGATTTTTCTATTCACAACACAGCTTTGTCACCTAGTGAGACAGATGCTTTCTCTACTACTCTGCTTATGACCTTGGCAGATAGTTAATGTTCAGCTGACTGTTTTCTGCTAAACTGTGGCAGTTGATGTCCTCACAGAGGCTTTACTTGCTGCATGCCAGATAAAGGGCCTAATTCACAAACACCTTTTTTGATGGTTTAAATAGGTGAAAAGGCAAATACCCAGTCTTTCAAAAATATCTTAACCAGCTGCCAATGTTTATTTTCAGCCTCCTATTAGTGAAGAATGTGGTAGAAAGAGACCCTCTGCTGCAACAGGTGAGGATGTGGGTCGGCGCAGACATCAGTCTAATTCTTCTTCTTCCAAAATGCTTCTTGCAGCTAAACCCATGGCTGCCCATCAGTCCCACACGCTGGGAAATGTTACCTGTGGGAATGCTGTACAAGAGCCCATTGCCAGCCTAGGCCAGAACAACCTTGCCAGAAAATCAATAGAAAGGGACATACCAGAAAAATAGACTTAACATGAGCTGGTGCCCTTGCAAATCAACTTTTACATCACTATTTTAATGTGGAGATCTTCAAGGAGCACCAATATCATATGCAATTAAAAATATCTGGGAAGACGAAGGATTGCATTTTCCTCTTTCACAAGCTTGAATTCCAAAACGCTTACCTTGGGAGGGTCGTTCTTGGTTTGGGGATCATCAGAAAGATCCTAGGGAAGATTCTTTGGCTTCAGTATTGCTTTCCTCAAGCTTCTGTTTACAAAAACTGCATTCCTTACATATGCAAAAAATACTTGGGGATGCCTTACATTTCAGCTCATGTTTCTTAAAAAAAAGGTAGGATACATCCATGTTATTTACTGTGCTTTCTTTACCCGGATTTTCCCATTATTTGTATTTTATCAAAGCCAAAAAGATATATATATATATAAAATATAATTTTAAATGTAAAGGAAGGCTTTATGTGTTGGTTTGCTTCTGAATAAGTAACCTTAAAGAGACTGTATCTCCTGTGTAAAAGTACACAAGAATGCGCAGCTACATAAAACTGCACTTCTGGATTCTATTTAAAGACTAATTTCTATTTTTTTTCCAGTACCTCCATAGTCAATATTTTATTAAGTGTGGAGCTTGAATGGATATAACTGGGATAGTTTTACAGATATTTCCTTCAGTACTGGCTAATATGACCATAAGCAATAGTAAAATACAGGGGAAAATGGATCTGTTAATTGTGTGCACTTAAATTAGCATACAGTATCTGCAATTCATGCAGGTTATTAAAACAGCAAACAATATTTAAAGTAATTTCAGTTTGAGAGGTTTCTTGATTTGAATTTCCTTATGGTTGTAAGTACTCTAACAGGAGAGGTATAATTTAAAAGATTTTTTTCCCCATTTCAACTAATAAAATTTAGTTTGGAGGGAAACAAACTATTCCTTTTAAACTTGTATTTTTGCTTCATTTTGCAATATTTGGATGATGTTCTAATTAAAAATTGCTCTAGCTAAGAGTAAACAATTTCAAATAAGTCTGAACAATAATTTCAGTGAATGTAAGTTATTTGAATACAAATTTATTTCTGTAGCTGAAAGACAGGGATTTTTGTATCTTGTATCTACTTTGATTTAGAAAACTCAAAAGAGCTGAGTGCATAAATTATCTCTTCCAAAGGTAGGTAAGAATAACAACTTCAGCTTTGTGTGCAGAAAGGCCTTCAGTTAACTGTGAAGTTAACTTGCTAAAGTTCTCTCTAATACCAACGCCTTAATCCTCAAAGGTGTCCTAGCTGACCGAATGTCCAGATTCTGAGTTCTAAATTTGTATCGCATTTCAGAAGCTGTTATAAATCAAGTCCATTATTTTTTTCACTCATTGTCTTGTGAATCTCAATGGAACAAATTATGAATGTTTGCATTGTGAATGAACATATATTAGCAATGGCCTTCCCTGTTGTTAGTGTGGAGTCAATTTAAAAAAAAAGCCTTTTAGGAATGGCCTCTTCAAACAGAAAATGAGCTAACACACACAAATGCTTCAAATGCTTTAAGTAGCATCTTTTAAAGGTCCTGAAGTCATGCATCTCAATTCTGTATTTGATCCATGCTCTTACTATCCAAGAAAATGATGCAAGTGTAAATTTGGATTGAAATTGTATATACAAGTAATAGATCTAAAATATTTCCTTTCACTTTTTCAATGAAACGTGCATATTTAGCTTTATGTGTGTGAAATTTTGTGATATCTTTACAAATTTTATAAAAATACAAAAACAAACCCTAAGTGTTCTGTTATGAACTTAATTCCTTTGCTGTGTGAAGAGGAATAGCGGGTCGGAGCCGCGCGCAACTCCTGCTCCCTGGGCACCTCGGGCAGCTGGCGCTTGGAAGGCTGCGGTGCGTTCTTGGTTTGGGGGGCAGCTTTCTGCTGGATACTGATTTTCACAGGGGACTGTAATTTTCAAAGCAAAACCTACAAATGAATGTGGCTGTAGGCAAAAGGCAGTGAAGACCTTTCCTGCTGTCTCTCTAGCTTAGGAGGATCCCCTGCAGCTTCCCCAGGGCCAGGTGCTGCTCCCCCCGGCCGCCCTTGCAGGCGGTTGAGGGCACCGTTATTTGCTGCTCTTCGCTACTGAGCTGAGAAGGAGAACATGCAATTTTAGAATAAAATAAAGAGGTTTTGCTGAGCAATGGGCTGGTTTCAGCCCACAGCTCCAAGCGGCTACACCCCTCCCAGGGTCTGGCCTACCTCTTGCCTTTGATTTGAAGGTGCATTGAAGTTCCAGCAGCCTTTCTGGTGTCTTTTATGTCCTGTTAATCCAACCTTCATTTTGTTGCCCTTAAGAGTACCACCACTCTTAAGAGTAGTCTATCACTAAATATTTAGCAAGCTTCAGCCCTTTGGCATCCCTCGAAATTGTCCTGGGTTGTTCTTCTTATTGCTATATGACCTAAGTAATAAGAAACTTCAGAGGGCGGGTTAAATAGCACTGCCATTAACACCTTAAAAGAAATCTAAGCATCCTAGCCCTGTTACCACTTTGAAGGGAACATCTTGGGTTTGCATTGTCCAAGCTGATGATGGGGAGTGGTGTTTTGCTTTGTTTATTCCCTTTATTTAAAGAAAAAGGTAGGGGGGTGAGGGGGAAGGCATTATGCCTTCAAACACCTAAAACCAGAGAACAGTGATTTCACTTCTGGGTTTTTCAATTTGGTGCCACGGTCAGTCAAGAGAAATGAATTTTGATTCAAACGCTAATTGAGGGCTGGTGGTCAAGCGTGACAGACGCCGACTTGCCCCCAGACCTTTAGCCCTCCCAAGGGCTTTGGTCTTAGCTGCTTGCATGATAAATTTTGCCCAGCTACCTTGAAAATGTGTCAAGTCAGTAAAACATTGCTGCCTTCTGTTACAGAAAAATACACAAATGTACAAGATTTCAAAAGGGAAAGGGGCAGGCAGGGACATGCAGGGCTTCCTTCGTGCTGCTTTTCTGGACTGTGCTGTTTGTTGTTTTGGTGGTTTTGTTTATAGCTTTTCAGACAAACAAACCTTACCTATATGTGAACTAACATGGCAACTTTTAAAACCAATCTGTAAACACCTATTAGTAAACATTCACCTTAAACCATAAATTAGAAGTGAGTGGAAGGATTTGCTAGGAATATTTATGCATTAATTATTTGGTTTCCATATTTAAATAAGCCTTTAAGGGCTGAGTTCCATTATTACTAGGGCGTTATGTTTCATGTCTGAAAATGACAGGGATGGTGACTTCGCTGTCCCCTGCCCACACACCTCATCTATAACACTACAACCAGAGAGATCTAATAGTGCCTGGAGAAAGGTAAGGCCACAGGACTTCTGCACAAATAGAGTGTGAGCTGAAGTCAGAAACACTTTAGTACTTTGTTGTAGGTTTAGACTGTGAGCCACACCTTTTTGAAAAAGTGAAAAGAATTTTCCCTAACAAAACAGAGCCAGGAAGACCATTATATTCAAAGCACTAGTTCTTGGCATTTCATAATGCATCTATTTCCTGGAAAAAAAAAACTCTAAGCGGTGAGAAGATGAGACTCGAGCACTAACCATAAAAAAGCTTTGACCTTCTGGACCTTTTCAGTGAGGATACTGCAATCAAAAGGACTTTTTTGGGGGGCAGGAGGAGAAAATACTAAGAAAAGCTATTTAAAAATGAAAAGACACAAGCACCAAGAAACAACTGCTGTTATGTGCTGTGTCAGACCTTGCAGAGTCGATGCAAATCTTAACCAAGGAAAGTGGACGTACCTTGCTGAAAGGATACGTACACCCACAAGCAGGGGAAGGTCTGTAATCCTTAGTAGATATTCAGTAGGGTCAGATTAAAGCAGTGGGGTTTTTTTGTTTGTTTTTTGTTTTTTTCTCTAATGAAGGATTAAAACCAGGTTTTCTGCCATAAACCTTTTTGGAAGCAATATTCAAATTAGGCAGAAGTGTTAAAACAAGTAGCTACTCTTAGCTGATCTCACAGAGTCTGGCTCTAGAGAACATGTAGTATATGAAACTGGAAATACATCTTACTGCTTCTAATGCAGATGAGAAATACTCCCAAGTCCTGTGTGTTGGTTGAGCAAAGTGTGTTCATAAAAGATCAATTTTAACACGTTGTCAGTATAAGCCTGTCATTTTAATTATATTTAATACTGATTTTTGACAAAGTGACTGACAGAAGTGTTAAAAGGATGAGTCTTTTCAGATTAATCCATTGATTCTATTCCTTGCACTGAAGTATGCATGAGTCTCATGGTATTCCATATTATTTGGGTTCACTTTTTATAAAAAGAAACATCCATTGTGCTTTAAAGGGTGTTTTAGACTGCCATCTCTTAAATCATTGGTGAGATGGTAAGTAGATGAACAAGATGAACTTTGCAACATACTACTACTCAGTTTTATTTTCTTCAGTATTCTTCACAGTTACCATTAACTGTTGCTTTAAAGCAAAAATCAACCTTTACCCATCTTTGATCGCTTTTATGCTCTACTCCTCTTAAATGGTAAAGATAAATATTTCAGCATTGCTTTTTTAAAAAAAAAGTACAAAAAAATCCACCAAAAATCTACACAACTTGTGATTGAACTGGCTGTATTGTTCACAGCAAGGGGGAGGAAGAAGCAACCCCTAGACTAACGGGTGCTAGGGAATGCAAAACTCTTCTTTCTTGGGTAGGAAATTTCTACACAGAAGAGACAGAAGCAAGACACACAGCTAAACCCACCCCTGTGCCAGGCACAGCTGCGCTAGGAGCACAACTGTGTGTGTGTAAATATATAAAATATGTATATATATTTAGGTGGAAAGGTGGGGGGGAAAAAAAAAACCCCACTTCTCTGGATGTCCTATTTGATTGGTACATAAGCCGTCTTTTCCTGCCTCACAGCTGCACCCATCTTGGGGCCCCGATGAACTGGATCAAAAGCTAAAAATGAAAGGTGCCTTTAAGCAACTTGTAAAGTTGTTGTCAAAACGAAAGCCCCAGTGAAACGTGCAAGTACAGAGGTAGTGCCTAGGCACTGCTAGCTCCTACCCCTGTAGGAGAGCTGCTCAGTAGCTCAGGGTCCCTCTTGCTGTCCCATCTAAGACACCATCTTCTTTGTGCTTCAGTTTTGCTGCCATGCCCACTATTTCTGGCCAGGGCTTATTGCAGTACTGAGGCGCAGGAAGAAGTGCGGGCACTGAGTCAGCGCTCAGTTAATAAGGACGTGGCCTCAGCAGGAACGAGTGCTGTCCCGGCAGCAAGGAAGCCACAAGCCCCGGCCGTACCTAACGGCACCGCTCGCTCTGGAAGACGCTGCCAATGCAAGGAGCTCCTGCCGAAGGGGCTCCCGGCCAGCTGCTCCTGCTGCTTGAGCAGCTCCGCTCCAGCTCAGACAGGCAGGGCAGGGGATCCACAGGTCACTCAGAATATTATTTGAAGTGTTTCATATGTATGGATGTAAAGCTGTGTCAGTCAAATAGAAATAAAAAGGAAGTGATTCCTGGAATTTTACAGTTCAAAAGTATGTTCCAAAATCTGTTACTGTGGACTTATCACAGGTGAAACCTGCAAACAGAGGTACAAATATAACCATAAAGCTGTAAGCCAGGAACTTCATGGTAGAGTCATGTACTTAGGCACTGACATTTCTACAGTGTTAGTGACATATATATATATCTATGATGTTCTTGTGTCAACAGATGTATTTTAAGAGGAATGTTTGTTATTATATGCTCATGGCCCTACAGACCTAACAGCCTTTTTTTTTAAAAAAAAGCAAAGCTATCAAAATATCTTACAGAAGTCAAAATCCATCTACAGAACCCATTTTAAAAGAAAACAAAAAAGGCCACACAGATTGCTTGTAGCTCTCAAATAAGACCCTGTTATTTTAACTGGGGCAGTTGCGTTTGCACATTTGGAAATTTCACATATTTCTAGTATCTATGAAGGGGGATAAGTACTTTCACAAGAATGGAAATTTGAATTTAATATCCAATCAGACAAACTCTGCCAATATTCTTCACTCTTACCTTCCCACTCAGCTGGCCTGGCATTTTAAAGAAAAGACCCCTACTGAAGTGGGAGATGGTGGCAGTCCCTTATAACGAATGGTATTTACCTGCTCTTTCCATTTTCTGAATCATTTGTACTTCATTACTGAGTGCTTTTCTGTACTTACACATTTCTGCAGAGACTGTATTGGAGCTACAGCTTTAATCTGTAAGTCAAAAAGAGTTAAAAGCAGTCATTATCCTAGACTGCAATTCTGCAGCACACTGCCAGAGACTGTAGAACAAAGTTCTTATGCAGTTAGTATTAAGCAACGTAATACCTAATAACTACTTCCAATATCATAGATAACACAGCACAAATTCCTTTTACTGTACTTTACATCATCTCCTAAAAACCTTCTGCCATAGGTACAATCACTCTATTTTTTTCACCATAAATACACTGGCATAGGTTTATTCTTTTAATGAGAGCTTACCTGAGCATGTCTTCAAAGTTCCTTAAAAGGTGGGACTTCAAGGAAACACTAACAGGAGAGTTGTGTATAAAAACCAGTGGGCGTTTCATATCCAATTTTTTTTTCCTTTACCTAGTATTCCATGATACTCTAGGTCTGCTCAACAGCTTCTAGATAAAGTCTGACAGCACATTTGGTATTGTACATGCTTTATTAAAATGGTATTCATATTTACAATATCTGCAGAAACAATCCCTCCCAAGTCTTGCATTCAGACAGACACGCACACATACCCACACACGAACACCCCTTCGCTCTACAGGGCTGTGGAGGCGGTGCTCCCAAAAGTTAGGCAGCTTCTGGAAGAGGAGGAAGGGTGACCTTTTTATTGTTTTTTTTTTTCTTTTTTATTACTTAAAAAGAAGCATGGGAGTATGTGTTTGGCCATCACAATGCTAATTTAAGTATATGTAGTATTAACATATGGCAGTAACACTGAGTATTCCTCTTTTACATTCTATACACAGAATGATATCAAGGTTTTCCAGTCAACAGAACATTCTAGCTTCAGTCTCAATGCTGCTTGTAGTGACTGCGAAGCCGCATTTTGGGGGCTTTCCCTTAAAACAATTCAAGTCTATGCAAGTGAAATAAGGCACAATTAATATTTGATTTGATTTAGAGGACGGGAGGGGGCAGGGGCAGGAGGCAGGCTTCAGACAATAGTTGTCGCAGAGAAAATGTTTTTATCCAATCCTTTTGAGAAAAGGATTTTAACCCCATCCTAATCTACGTGGACCTCTCTTGGAGAACTGAAGTATTCTGATAGGGCTAGTAAGGCCCACATACAAAACAATATTAGAAATTCACATTTTAACATCAGTTTCAGTAGCCCAACCTACTGATATTGATGCACGCGAGCACATCTTTCTTTACTGCTGAAGGAGAAGACACCCATGAAAACAGATTCAAATCTTTCATTGAGCTGGAAGGCTCATGTCTTCAGAGAGCTTTTAGTTTATGCTATTTGAAGGCTTCAGGTTACTGATAAAAAGGAATAGCGTTTTTGCCTTTAAGCCCTGGCCCCTCTTCTTCAATGAAGCCTTACCAGACATTACAAATAAACTGCAAAAAAAAGTTTGGCAGCACAAATAATGTCTAGTATTCAAATCTTCACTTGTGAGTATGTTATTTTCTTGTACAAAACCTGTTGAATGTTTTTCGCAGCAGATGAACTGTACCCAAAGATGCAGGACATTCTGTGATGGGGAATAAGAGGTTGCAGTTCCGAAGGCCCCTGACTTTGGTTGTTTACAAAGTTCATTCCTGTTTAGTGTGATCCTTGGTATCTTCCTCATCTGTATATTCTGATGGTTCTTCCCCTGGCTTTAGGAGTCTACCTACGTAGTCGTATTTTTCTGAAAGAGATTTTACGATTCCATTACAATCAAATAGAGCTGCATTTGCTAGTTAGTCTGCACTGCTGAGAATCGCCCTTTCCCTACACACCACAGTTCTGAATCACTGAAATCAGTGGCAACTTTTTTCAGCAAGCTCAGCCTCCTAAATCAACCCTCACTACCTCATTCTGCTCACTACCTTGTCTACTCTCTCCACTTTGCTTCAGCTCTCCCACAGCTAGTCAGTGAAGCTTTATTACCCAAAGGCTGAAACGTCTCCTAATAAACCCAGCACCAATTCCCTCACCTGTTTTGGTTTCAATTAAAAGCTTTCCCCCTCCCTCCAGAGGCACTTTGGTGCCTGCCAGGCATGACTTCAAGAGGAACCCATTCAGCACCTAACACCAAAACAACTCTGAGTCCTAATTTACTTCAGTGGAATCCAAAGCCAACCACTGCTGAGCAGGAATTCCAGAGACTAAACTACACTGAGATGCCGTAGGGAATTGGCACTGAAATGGCTGAGAAGAGCATGGAAAGAATGGAAAAGCCATAGTGAAGTATAATGAAATCCTTTCCAAAGAAGAAAGGTCTCAAATCTCAGGCTTTTTCCTAAAGTTATTGCACAGCAAAGTTAATGTTCTATTAAAAGAAGCCCCAAACCCAAATTGGTCATTTTTGTGAACAGTATTTCCTTAAACTACAGATGATCTGCTAATTTAAGAAGTTACCTTTAAATTGCATTTCCCACTCTCTAACACTTTCCATCTGTACAGCATTTAAGTCCGATAGGTCATCATATTCATCTCTGAGTGCATCTTTATCTAGACAGAAAGTTGCTAGTCCCCTGGAGGCATCTCTGCCAGCAAATATTCCATATGGACCCTCTGAAAACAAAAAGACAAAATTGATACCTTCAGGTCTTTGTTTATGGCGACTGATCTCACTTCTTTATCGTCTGAGGAAGCCATACATTAAAAATCCCACACATCTGCAGTGATAGGAACAGCAGTAGTTTCGAAAGCATGGCTGTTCAACATTCAACAACAGTGCAATTACATCTTAAATATCACTAGGAGGCAAGTCTGCAGAGGAGAGCAGAACCAGGGAAATAGTCCCAAGGGGGTATCTGGAAAACCCCTGTCATTTGATGCAAGTCAATTGAAGTAAATTCCAAAGAGACAGGAGGAGGCTGGAGTTCAAAAGAAACCCGCTTCTATTAAACAAAATATAAAATGTTTGTAAGTAAGTCAGGCACAAATAGAACCAGATTGTATAGGTATCTTAATCAGAAAACCTTTACATTTTATCCATTACTATTAGTTAAAATCTTTTTACTTACAGAGCAACCATAACTTTCTACATAAGTGACAGCCAATAAGTCTTTGATTCATTCTTACTTCTGTGGAGTTACCTTCTGAACGATTTTCCACACTTTTTTAGGGTAGCAGCTCACCCATACACCTGTCCTGCACTGCTCTTGGAAAACTCTGCAAATCTGTTTGTTTAGAAATTCAAAGCAATGACTTCATGCCCTTAGACTGGCCCAGAGCAGCACAACTGTGCTAATGAAATCTTAAGCAATGCCTGTCAAAGAAATATTGCTACAAAGACAGCAGCATGATTTGCAAACCAATGATTTCAGGATGAGGTTGTTAACTGGCTTTCCCAAATTTTGTTAGCTAAAGAGCTCCAAGCGTACTGTTATTTTAAATTTTCTTGACCTAAAAGCAAATACCTTGATTAAAAAGAAAGGCCTGCACTAACTGCAGTGGCCAGGTGCACCCAAGGCTTTGCAAAAGGGCTTCGCTATGAAGGCAGACAGTCCGGGATGCGGCTCTGGCTCTTACCTCTCCTAGGACAGCGTGGTTGGGAGCCTGGTGATAAGGCAGCACCCATGGGCAAGGAAGAACCCACCGTGAGGGCTGCGAGAGGCCAAGGGCAGCCGGCCGCACTCCTGGGGCAAGGAACCTGGGCACCGCAGGGATTACAAGGAGCCGCTACGTCCTCCCCAGCGCTCAGGTTGTCCCTCCACCCAAGCGTTTGGCACTGGGCACTGTCTACGATCGAAGCTGGGCGCAGAAGGGCGTCCTGTGTGCCAAAAACAATTCCCATGGCTCTCTGGAAATAAACCAACTGATTTAAAGGCAAAACTTAACATGAGTACACATCTGAGAGATAGCTTTCACCTGCAAGCTTGCACTACACAAATGAATCTGGCCATAGGAGAGACAAGAGCAGTGATTAACAACTTCTCCATGCTTATTCTTCCAGACATTCAGCTCCAGGAAGGACATGCACAGTAACTACCTCAGTGGTCAGGGGCTATGTCCTTGCACTCAACAGAATCAAGGTCAAACAGCCCTTTTTCCCATTTGTATCCTCAATTGGATTTCTATGTGGGGAAAAAAAAAAAGGGTATTCAGAGACTGAGATAGATTTTTTACCAAGATACCGAATCTATTCATTTACCCTGCTCATTCACTCCTAAAACCAGGTAAGGGACAGAGGTGGCCATCATTTGCATCAAAATGTGCCACTTCTTCAAACAAAGCCTCACTCCCATTTAAATCAGCTTCTTCTGCCTGTCTGAATCCTGAACACAGCATCAGGAAGCCCTGAGCGCTTCTTACCAAGACCACACTTAATTAACCAATAAATCCCTAACAATAAATTGCTACCTACCCCTTCACACCAATAGTGTTTTGCCCCAGGTTTCTCCTTCCTCAAACATTACTAGCTCTTTGAGTAAAAGAGCTTTCAAGCTTCTGGCTAATCTGAGCTAGTGGATCACATTATTGTCCCCCACCCCAACAACTCTGCACTTAGCAAGTAGTTCTACAGCAACTGCTGAGACGCCACCTTCTGTTCCACCAGCTTGATTCCAATTATTTCTATTAAAAAGAGAATTACAATATCGGTATCAAACCCTGAAAACCCTTTCATTTTAATAACATACCTAGTTGAAAGAATAAATTATTGCCTTTAGAATTTATTAGTTTGCATTAACAATGCAAAATTTCTGCAAATATATTGGAACATTTTGGGGCTTTTCTAAAATTGATTTTAAATATTACTATTCTAACATGCTTAGTACCAAAGTATGCAGGAGTTACAGAGAAACCATCAAGACAAGTCCAGGTATTTAACAGAATTCTAACTAGTGAAAAACTGCCTTCAGACTTGGCAATGATCATCCTAAAGCTCCAGCTCTGCAAACATAATTTAAGGATATGCCACACATACTTTCATCCTTTGCTATAAAGAAAGATCATGATTTAGGATTATGAAAACAAGAAAACACAAACCTGTCTTTACCTCAGCTACAGGATTACTAAAATGGAAATAAAGTCTGAGATTGGCATTCAATTCAGAATTCAGCATAGATCTCTAGGAACAATCCACTTCTTCAAGATTTAAAGATCCCATACTTAGTCAGAAATTACATACAGTATTCTGCATTTATACAGAACATACAGTTCAGTTTTAGAGGGTCAGTTTTTACAGGGCCAGTTTCTCCTGTGAGCCCAATTTCTTGTTTACTAAGCTGGCATTTATATAAACAGTGGTGCCACAGTCTTAATTAAAAGATATTTTGCAGGTGTCATTTTCTTGCACTTATCCTGTCATGCAAATGCCAGTAAAATCCTAAAGTACTCTCCCATGAATGTCATTTATAACTTTATAACCAGATGCAATTTAGTCTGAAAGTCCCACCTTTCATCCTTCTTTTATTTCCTTTTGTCTACCTACCTTTTTAGACTGACTCCTGTTATAAATAATTGATCACGCTCCTGGCATACATACCAAAGACACTGTCAAAAGAGATGTCAGTACCACAGGTATGTATATATATTAAATCCATTTTTAATCCAGCTGGAATCAAGACTCCAGCACAAAATTGCAGTGGGCTTTGCTATGCTCCCAAATGAGCTATTTGATAGGTACTTATTTATTAGGGGGGGGAGAGGAGGGAGAGAATGGTCTTCCTACTCCTATTTCACATCTTATAGCAACAAAAGGGAAGTCAGGGAGGCATCAAATATATTAAAACACATTTACGCCAGATGTTACTTGGGTACAATTCGTTATGAGCCTTACTGGGTGCTTATATCAAGGAAAACTTTGTTCTGTGAAGAATCCATCACTAATTTTGCATACTAAAAGTCTGTTATTGAACCTTTGTTTTAGCTTAAATTCAAATAAATTCTTTCAGTATCTGTCTACACATCTTCACACACATAATATCACATTTAAAGACTTCTGCCTTGTTCCCTGTATAAAGTCCTCAGAGCAGGGGCTGGTGCTGCTCCACACCTGCTAGCCTGCCAAGAACCACAGATCCTTCTGTACTTTGCTTCAATATCCAATTATAAAACTAGCCTGCACGATGAACTTGGTAGTGTTTTAGCCTGACATTCATCTCTGTTCCCAACTGACATGTTTTCTGAAGCTTGAGAATTGACAAAAATCAAGGACTCTTTCACCAGTAAAAATACCTCTTCAATTCTTGCTGTACTAACAGGATTTTTGTATCTGCAAGCCCTGTTTCGTTCCCAAATATTTATCTTCAATTTCTCTTTGTTTACATATGTCAAGAAACAACAGACAAGGAAAAATGAGCTTAACACTAAAGGACTGTAAGTAAAACTTTGAAAGGTCTGACGCTGTCCAGGTTGAATGTGGAAGCACTCTTTCTGGCCACTTTTTGTTTTTTCCCCTACCTTGCCAAAAGAGTAAAGGCCAAAATATGTTAAATTGGATCTTTGCATCAGCATGCAAGTGTTTCAATTCCAGTTCAACTGGTTTGATGAACAGTCTCCTCCAAAACCTATGCTGGTGTTCATGTTTTGGGTAGAGAAAAGTATATCCGACCATTTTGGCTTATCACTAGTTCTGCAGGTCGCTGCAGACTAGGCACTACTGAAGCTGGACATGACATACTGACGTTCAGATCAACTATCAGCACTGGGAGCTGCACCACAAATAGGTGTGCAGGGACTTCACACCTGACACAGCGATACTGTAAGAATTATACTCATCCTACAAGATTGATGCAGGTTCTTTGAAGAAGTCCCACAGGTTAAGAAGGTTCAGGGTTAAAGCAGCTTTTGATGCTGAAAGCAGCTGAGCAGCCCGGTGAGGGATTCACCAGATCTGCAACCACATCAATGCCCCGGCACCCATGGGCTTGTGTTTGGCCCCTGCAAGTAATGCCCATTTTCATCTGGGGCTTATAAATACAGGGACAAAATGCCTTCAGCTGAAGATATGAAGACTAATCTTTCTTTTAATGCAAATGGAAAGGAACAAAGGGAGAAGGGCTGCATGTTACTGACAGTTACACTATTCTCCCATTTCATCTACCTTTTCCATTCCAAATCAGAAAAAAAAAAAAAACTCCACTACCTGTTTAAGCTTTTTTATTGAGTACTGACACGTATTTGTTCAGTGCTGCTTTCTTTATGAAGAAGGGAAAAGCCAGAAATCATACAAAGCCATTTTGAGACACAGCTTGAAACCAGAAGCTTTCTAGTAAGACCTATCTGTTGGAATTCAAGGTGACTTCATGTGACTGTATAGCTCTAGATTGAGATGAAGGGAAAAGATCTGGCTTAATTTTAAGTTACACTTTGCATGCAAAGTAAGGGCTCTTAAGAGAGAGCCACAAAGACTACATGCTTCAAAAGAGGGGTCTAAATCTGACTTCTTAGACACACAATGGGAGATCCTCACTCTCACTTTTGTTTGCTTCCCTTTTAACCCTGTGAAAGGGTGTAAGAACCAATGACCCAGTTTCAAGTAAAGCGGCAGACGGTGAGGGCTGCCGGAAAAGCCTGAAGTTCAGCAGGCAAGAGATCCCTAAGAGGCAGCTGCCAGCTTGAGGAGGACCTAGATACTCCACCTCCCTTTTGTGGAAAAGCGGTCGGATCACAAAATTATTCCATAATAAAGCAAGCAATGCCAACTGGGCTTCCAAAGAAATGACAAGATAGCTGTGCTGCTTTGGGCTGGCTTCAACTTTGTTCGGGTGTCACTAACATACAGGTCACAAGCTCATGGCGATTGTTCTTCAGCATCCCCCCTCCATCAGGTCCCTCGCAGCTCAGATGACTGGAACCTGAAGGGTTTAAGTAGAAACTAGGGGTCTGCCTGAACACACAGACCTTTTCTTTTATCAGGCACAGAACTGTTGGGTTTTTAAGAAATATATTCGAGGTAAAAAAAAAAAAAAAAAAAGTTGGGGGAAGGCAGTGGGAAATGAGACCCGACAGAGGCTGAGTTGAAGCAGCAGGGGTAACAGAAGGAAGCACCTTCCTGCACAAGGACACTGTGCTATGACCTGCTCAGTGAACATCGACTGGGTGCTTAAGACAAGCCCTCCACCCCCTGGCAAGGAGACTCTTTAATCAGCACTATGGAAAGAGTCTCTCTCAAACAAGTTTTTCTAAAGCCTTCAGTTTTGCTAGTTCTGATGGGAACATCACATCTTCCTCAGAAACTCATTTTCTTTGAAAAACTGAGTCCCCAGGTGAGAGGTATCTCCTTCACGCAGACACCACAGAGCTCTCAAACATCAAAAAGAGCTCACGCAAGATCCAGATCTTACAGGAAGCATTTGCCTCACACCCCATGTTATTCTCCCCACTTATCTAAAAGCCCTCAGCCTGTTGTGTTTTTAAGATAAGGCCAACCTTAACAGAACTCCCCAGAGAAAATGTCCCCTCTGCAACATTTCACCCTAACCATATACTAGGAAATGAAATGCTGAAAAGCATCCACATCGTCCAAACTAAGGGCTTTTAACAAGAAACAATAAAGTTTACAGCAGCAACTTCAAAAAGAAGTCTAGCAGCATCAGGTTATTTTTATACAAATAATGGAAAAAATAACAGATTTTTACTACAGAATTTTTTATGTATTTAGTATCAAAAAAGTTCTCAATTGGATTAGCAACATAAAGGCAATATTTCTCCCATGAAAAACGAACTAATGTTGGAATGTGTTGAAATGTTGCTACCTAACCTATTCCTTTTGGAAAAAAAGAGAAGTGGAAATCTTACTGACATTTTGAAGGACAAAAGTGGAATGAGAAATAAGTTGACAGGGACAATGTATTCTGGGGAAGGGAAATCAGGAAATTGATTTTTTTAGATCATGAAAAATTAAGAGCACAGCAAGAAGTGATGTGGACCAGTCGCTTACATGGGATTGCCTATAATTTTGCTCTGTCATGCTCAAGCTGTATACTTCTTGGAAAAGCACAAAGCATTTGACAAGCGAATCAAGTCCTGTTTACAGAATTAAATGAGTGTGCCAGTGTAAATATTAAGATTTGATAGTTTTTCTTAGCTCCTACTATAGCCTTTCTATTGATCAATATGCTACCAGGAATCTTGATGCAAACAAACATGAAATTACAATGAGTGGCACAACAAACCTGTATCTTGTGATAAGGATATAAAATCAACACTAAATACAACAATCATTAGATTCTGAATCATTATGTGTGATATGTGATTAGATGAGAAAATTGCCCCAAAACAGATTCTTAAAAATTCTGGGTCTAAGTTCTATTTTACAATAAGCCAATAATGACTTGTTTTTTTTTTTCTTTTAGAGTTTGCAGATGATAAAGGAAGTGGTAATTAATTTTAATTAATTTTAATTAATTACCAACCAAAGCATTCTGGAGCACTTACTCATCTGGGCGAACACAGAGATTTAATACAAACAAATGCAAAGTCTCAAAAAAAAAAAAAAAAAAAAAAAAAGGGTAGATTTGCAGGACAGAGGGCAGTCCTGGGAAACATACACTGGGGAAAGAATTTGGCAATCCAAGGATGTAAAGAATTCAGTGTGAGATGAGCAAAATTGTTAATGTGATTCTTGGAGGCACAGTTAGAAGTGTGATACAACTTTCTTACTCTCACATGAAAGGTGTTAGACATATGAAAGACTACTAGGATACCGGCATAAACTGTAGAAGGCTTAAAAATGACAGTATGAGAAAAATGAAAAAGTTTGAAACTGAAAGAGAGGTCATAAAACTAGCAGGTTGCTGCTGGCTGTGATGGACCCCTCACTGCTGGACAAAAATCTGGACTAGATAATAATTCAAGTCACTTTTAGTAATACACTACAAGCAGAAAAATACCATCGTGAGGAAACTCTGGGGAGGAAATGGTGGGGTGGGAAGAGATTGTAATTTTCAAGACATCGGAAGGCTCCAGAGACAGCCACAATATCCAGCATTAACACAGCAGTTAACATGTACTTAAGAGCTGCCAATGAGCCTTCAGCCAGTGCTATTTGCTGCAGATGCCTTCAGAGTCCAGGGGCTATTTCCCAACAGTATCGCAACCAAGCATAAGCCGGGCAGTCCAAGCACGTGCTGCCACCTGAGCCAGCACCCCCAACTTTCTTCTGGTGAGTAGAACCTGGCCATGACTGTGTTGCCTGCTCTGCACTGCTCCAGCTGTGAGGCATAAAAAGTTCTGCAGACGTTTGGCTACTCTGAGTGAAGTCTTTTTGAAAAATTCTCCATCACCTATAGAAGACTTTTCCACCTAATTCTCTTAACGGTTTTTAAGGCATGCAAAGCATCTATTGACCTTTTTTTTTTTAACTGCAAAATGGTTGCAAGAACATAGTTCTTGAAATGCCTTGGTACAGGCAAACCAAATTCAGCTTGATTCAAAAAAAATATATACCATTGGTAAAAATCACATGAAATGCTCTTAACCAAGAGAAATCTTCTGTTTCAAGTTAAGCATCACTATCCTGATGTTCACAGTCCCAAGCAACAGAAATAAAGCTTTAGCTTCATCACAGCAACATGTCTCCAGAGGCTGAGGATGTGATTCAGGGATGATGCTACAGCGAAGAGTCTAAAACTTAACTTATGCTTGATACATAAATTGACATTTAGATGATGGTCCTAAATTATTTCCTGGAGTAGTTTATGGAGCAATCTATCAACTAGCTGATGTTTAATTTTCATGTAGCATGCACATCACATGTATTTTGTTTCAGAAGAGAGGTCTCAGGTTAAAAATCCCTAAAACAAGCAGGATAAAAAAAAACGAATCCAACCAAGTGTCCTGAGAACTGCAGCATGCCAGAGTGCCTTTGCTCAGCTTAAACTGGTCAATAAACAAAGACAAGGTACAGCAAGGTAGTTCAGGCTCCAATCTGAATTTTTACAGTACCCAGTCAAGAAAACATTTTGATTTAATTATAGCAGTTTGAATTTCTGTAACTGATAGCAGAGATGGTATCACAAACTTTACACTAGAGGTAACAAGAGTTACTAAGCACTAGCCAAGTGCAACTGCTTGCCACTGCCCTGGTAAGAGCCAGAGACTGGTAACACTTCAGTTTTGCATTTCTCTTCTGGTAACCCATGCTTATTGCTAAAACAAAACAAAACAAAACATACTTGAAGTACTCCTTGGGGAGAGGAAAAAAGAAAAAAAGCCAAAAATAAAAAACCCTCGTACAAGAACACTACTATGAAAACTCCTGCTTGATTTGACTGGATTGAGTTTTCCAAACCAACATTGCTTAGGCAAGAAAATTATCAGCAGTCATAGCGTTTATTTCCGTTGGCATTGGACTTGAACACACTTACTAGCAATGTCTCCACCTTGTTATTAAGGGCACTTAATAGGCACCACAGCGTATTTTCTTGCAATCAACCATCTACAAGGTGAAGCCCAGTGTTGCCTCTGAAGCACTGCCTTTTTGGATCCAAAGGAGCGTAAAGTCTAGCTCTCTTTTTAAGTGAGTAGGTTGGTTTCTGCACTCCCTTAAGTGGCACCAACGTCTTGGCCCCTGAACTCTCCCACTAGCTTCGATACACACCACTATACTCAGTACATCATCTGCACCTTTAAACAACTTTCACCTTATCCTTTCCCGAACCGTAAGAGCTAGAATGAAGCATTGCTCTGCTGCACTTGGGAAACCTACTAGAAGAGACAGAGAGAGAGAAAAAAATTAAATTCCGCAAGTCCAAATTTAGATAAACGGAAAACCGGGGTCATGCCCAAACCGTGCGCGGGCACCGAGGCCCGGCCTGGGTGTCGTGGCGTTCAAGCCGCCGCCGCGGCGCACGGCGCGGGCAGGGCCCCTGCGGGGCCCGGCGGGCGGCAGCGGCGGCCGGGGCCGAAACTCGCCGCCTCCCTCAGCGGGGCGGCTTTGGCGGGGGGCCCCCCGCGACCCTCGTGTCCCCCCGCTTCCCCCCACGGCCGGGCGCTCACCGGGCCCGTAGAACTTGCTGCCTTTGGTCACGTCGAAGACTTTGCCGTTGACGGCGAGCAGGATGCGGGGGTTGCGCGCGCCGTCGAACTCGCGCAGCTGCTCCAGGGAGAAGTCGCGCCGCTTCATGCGCGGCAGCGCGGCCGCCTGGCCCTGCTGCGCCGCGCCCCCCGGCCCGCTCCGCCGGCCCCAGCGCACGTAGAGCCGGTAGGCCGCCAGCAGCACCAGCGCCAGCAGCCCCGCGTTCAGCAGCATCTCGCCGCCCGCCACCGCCGCGCCGGCCGGCGGCTCCCCCGCCGCGCCCGCCTCGCCGCCGAGGCCGCCGCTCCCCTCAGTCCTTAGCTTCCCATCCCCGTCGTCCGCCATCACTGCCAGGCCAGCGCCTGCCTGCCCGCGCGCCGGCTCCGCCCCGCCAGCCGGGCCCGCGGGGCGGGGGAGGCGGCGGGGCGGGGCGGCGGGGCGGGACGTGCAGCTCCGCCCGCCGCTCCCCGCTCCCCATAGGGCCGCGCCACGAGGCGACGCCCTCGCCCGGCTCGCGCGCCGCGGGCGAGTGCCGAGCGGACACGCCCCAACGGCTGCAACGGCCCCAACGGCTCGCGAGAGGCAGCGCCGCCCGCCCCTGCGCTGCTTGCTCGCGCCCTAGCGCGCGCGGCGCCGCCGGTTGGGGGCGGGGCGGGTCCCTGCGCGGCGTAACCGTCGCACCGGCCGCTCAACGGTCGCGGCAGGTGGCGCGAGCCGCGTGGCCCGTGGCGGCCGCGCTGATAAAGCGCGCGGGGGAAGAGCCTCGGGGCTGCCGCGTAGCAGGGGGCGAAGGGCGGCGGCATTGGCAGCAGCCAGCGCGGTACCGCCACGTTGTGCGGCACCCGTTGAACGGTCGCTGAGCGAGTGACGCGTCCGTCCGGGGCTGTGCCCCGCGCGCCGGGGCTCGCTCCAGCGCGGGCGCTCTGAGGGGAGCGCCCTGCAGGCAGCCCGGGGATCTGCTCGCTGCGCCTCGCTGCCTGCGGTAAATACGACCGACCGCTTTTTTTTTTTTTTTTTTTTTTTTTTTTTCTCTCCTCCGGGCCAGAAAGCGGCATGGTTGCCAGCAGCAGGCTGAGCCACCAGTTACTCTTTGTGCTGTGACACCCAGCCATGACAGCACATAAGGTGGCGTTTTATTGTTCGGTACGGCCCATGCTCAGAAATAGAGCTTGCTTCATGATAAAGGCCCGAAGAGCTTTATGTTTTTCTCCTTGTTGTGTGTGGTGTTTTTTTTTTTTTTTTTCCTCCCGAGGAGGCGGAGTGCTTAAGTCATCTCAGTAAGAGCCTGTCTTCATCTACAGAGAAAACAAAGGCTGGGGCAACATTCAGCACTTCTGTGCCTCCTGTCTCATGAATGTGTCTCCAGAAAAAAAGCAGACTGTCTCATCAGCTGAGCAGCAACTCCACAGCTGTGTAACTGGCCCTAGAGAAAATAAGGAGCCTCACTTGTCCTCCGTAGGGTTGGCACGTGATTCAGGGGGTGCTTTGGACCTGGTGAGCGCTTGTTACCACACACAGCTATGTGGTGGCGAAGCATCCATTCTCAATAGCATCAGTCTTGGAAATAATTCACAGTTTCAAGACTGTCACAGTTCTGGAAAGTGCCAATGTCTTCGCAGAGGCAACACGAGAAGCGCAATAATGCTACGCATTTCCATAAAACTTTGCATTTTCAACACACTGTGTAATGATGAGTTGTTTAATCCACCTTCTGAGCTGGCTTAGGGATGACTACCTCTGTGAGAAACAGGATGAAGTTCTGGCCAGCAGGAGACCTGCAATTAAAACGTTATTTCTCTTCCTCCCAGCTTTGTATTTGTTTATCTTGCAAGTGGGCAAGATGTGTAGGTAAGCTTTCCAGTCTGAAGAAGGTCAATTTAGCTCAACCAGTCAGAGCTTGTTTGTAGTTAGCAACCATTTGTATCAGGGAATTGTAAAAGGTTTGGACTGGGCACAGCTACAGTGCAGGGCAAAAAAGGTGGAGTTACATTCTTACCTCAGTTTGCTTCCCAATTCCCGGTTCAAATTAGAATTGCCACAATACTGTTTTTTCAGCAGGAACAATTTGGTCTATTTGACAGCCAGCTATAATGGATCCTGATCCGTGACTGAGGAGCCTAGGTATTGCTGAAGTATGAAATTGCATCTGTGGGTGGACTAAGTGCACCAATGTGAGCAGAGGAATGAACGAAAACTCAGGTCTTTTGTATTACCTGTGGAGAAAAAAAAAACTTGAGTTTCTTTACAGATTCTGAAATGAGGGCACAGCTGATTCACTTGTTCAAATTTGAAGTGAACAGCAGGCAAGGTAGGGATACTTGCCTCTCAGTTTCTCAAGAAGAATTTACTGAACTCTGAAAATACAGGGCTTGCCAAGCTCTTTATGAGAATAAATATAGGAATATGGCCAAGTTTTTAACTACATATGTTATTGCTCACTAGCTTTTGTTATTCTTGAACAATTATTTGATATTATAGGGTTTTTTTTTAACCTAATGGGAGTTAAAAAAAAATAGGTATTCTAATATGTTTATACTCCAGATCTTGGAGGTTAGTAGTAATTAGCTTCCATAGAAATCTCTCTGCCATATGTAACATTATTCTAGCAACAGGGAAAAATGTAGATTTGTTTTGTTTTGTTTTACTTTTAAGTTATATGCTTGCCAGCTTTAGATGTTCAGTGTCTTTCAATTTCAGTATAAGTTTTCTTTTTCAGTATAGAACCTTCTCTATTCTGCATTATAATGTGTTGGCTATGTTATTGTTACTATTTATCCTCAGTTTTACTACTTCCTTTTAAGAATTTTGCAGCTAAGTCAGTTGTCACCTACTTTGTTACACACATAAAATAATTTCTTAACACTTTTCTATTTATGGACAACTCTTATGCAAATAAATATAGGGGCTTAAGTTTATTTTGCATAATTTTGAAGCTGAAGAAATAGGTCTTGCCACCCCAAGACAGACTGTATGCAAGACAGATTAGGAGGTGAACTGTGTGAAGGGGGTGTCTTTGGAAATTTGAAATAACGTAACATTGAATCAGCACCATTGATTTTGAATATTCTTAAACCTATTTTATCGTATGGGGTACAGTAATGAGTCTACTTTAAGCTAATACAGCTTTGAAATGCCTGTTATTGAGCTGAATACAAAGCTTGATGTCTTTTCGTAACATAGCATCTGCTTTAATTCCTGAATGTTTTTTTTCAGACATGCTGTATTACACGTAATCTCCTTTTTAAAAAAGGAAATTGTATCACTTGACAGGATTTATTAAGTGATACTAAACAGATAAAGTGTGTGTACACACACATTTTTCAGAAGTTTCCTTCAAAAATTTGGATATGTAATGTGAATAGCCTTGTAGCAAAAGTCCTTTTAAGTAAAATTTTGAATTGGTGAAAGACTACTAATATGGCTTAGTCTTTGTAAAAAGTGTGATATCTGAAGACCGTATGCATAATATCACATAAAAAAGACTGGATTAATTGCTAACAAAATAGCTTGATTTTGGACATAAGTTATAATCTCTCTCCCATGGTGTGTTTCACGAAAAGGTCTCCGGACACTGGACTGCAATGAGTGGAAAGGAAGCCGCGGGCTCCAGCGAGGTGCTGGGGAGCTGGTTGGCTGGTGCTGCCTTCCCTCAGAGGCAGAGGTATGTCTGCCGAAGCCTGAGTCCTGCTTGAACCAGGAGCTGGGAACTGCTCCCTTTCAGGGATGGCTCTCTCAGATTCCTCTAGCTTCCAGCTTTTGAGCTGGCAGTAGCATAAATTAATGAAAATCTGGTCTAGTGAGTTACTGACTTGCATAGTAGAGAAACATTTTCAATAAAATATGCCAATGTATTGCATTTGCAAATGCAGATTTTTAACAAGTCACCTGATATGAGATATTTGCAACTGTGTGTATGCAGCTGAGTTTTCAAATGTTTCAGAACTGCAGTAATCAGGCTGAGGAGAAACAGCAGAGAAAGTACCCAGGCAGGCCTTTGGGCACAGGCACCTGTCAGCACGTAGGTAGATTTTTAGGGTAAGTAGGGCACGCTCCTACGCTAGGTTGTTATATTTTCATATTTGGCTGTAGATGATTATAGGACAAATACTAAATTCCAGGGCCTATCATTAGATTATATAACTTCAGAGGATTTGTGGGATGTATCTGCAGAAAATACAAGCACTATGGAAGAGGTGCGGACAAAGATTCTTCGTCAGGTCTCCATAAGGGAATTCGAAGAAGAGGCAAAAAGCGTGTGTTGCTGAGGCACAAGGGCATAGCAAGCTGCCTGGGGATGAGCCCTGCCAGGCAAGTGGAAAGTGGAGTATTTGCTGCTGCTCTGCAGTTCTTAAGCTCAGGCTGTCTGCACAGGTGTTCTTGCCTTATGAGGCCTTCTCTTCATCTCACAGCTGCAATCCCTCCTGCTCAACCATACTTAACTTGGTGAGTGTTCTAATAGTGGCCCCTGTAGTAATGAAATAATGTATATAACATGTAGATTTGCAATCAGAGAATCTGCTTATGCAGTTGAACTGCTAAATAATTTTACCGTTTCCATGCTCCAAACCTGGATCTTGACCATACAGGTATGACTTTTTCCACAGTGGGCAGAATTGTATCTTGTGTGTTTTGCTAGAATACTGGCAAACCGAGTGCTTAAGTAACCAGATTATATTTACCAGTGCAATGATGTAGTTTAAATCATTTAAGAGAGCTTTTCCGTGGGCTTTAATTTCACAAATTTAAGAATACAAGTAATCTTAAATTGGTTTTAAAGAGCTGTTTTTTCTTCTTATGCGAAATGCCACTAACATGGACACTTCAGTTTTAAAACTAATACTGATGTAGCTCAATTTCAGTATTTTTTTTTTTGCATTCTGACTCAGAAGTGTCTGTATAAGATATTCAAGCATATGTATTAGTGTTCTGTCCTGTAGCACTGTATATCACTTGCATTAAAAAGCCCTATGGTAATTTCCTTGGTTAAGCACAGCCATCGAATTGGACTTTGTGGGCTTTGTGTAGCGCTCTGCCTCAGCTGCCGTTCTCTCTATAAATGTTAATGTTGATGCACAATGCTGCTAGCTGCATGTTAAAGATCTCAGACAGAAGCAGGCCAGTAATGATGGTCCTCCTGTTTTCCATTCTTATATCTCTTTATCCTGCTTATCTGTCTTTCCACCTCCTTTTCATTAAGTCTTTGGGACATTTTATACTCTATTCAGGCTTTAATCACTAATACCTTTAAGGACTATTCCAGGCTGCTGTTCAGGCAGACAGCCAGATAACCCCTGATTTGTCAAGTTGAAGATGTACTGTAAATATTTAGTAGCAAAGCAGAGTAGCACACCTGCATTTGGTAAACACCAGGGGGAAATGATTACACACCGTAGTTTTGGGCCCAGCAGAAGAAATATCTGCTGTTAATCTTACGTTTTAAGGCACCTGGCTCAGTTCAGCATTTAAAAAATGAAGTCACAAGGCTGAAGTAAGAGCAAGCTGCTGTCAAAGGATATGAATCAGAGGTCCAGTAGTGCCTATGTTTTTCATACTTCCTCGGGACCAGCAAGCAACGGAGAAGTGAGCATTATCCAATTAACAGCAGAGATTTCCTCTACTGTGTCTAATATTCTACCTGCCATTGCCACAGTTTTCTAATAGGAGGCTTGCTCTACCCAGAGCCTCTTTGGATAACTACAGAGCCTTGATTTTTCCAGCCTGAAACTGGTTATAGGTACCCTTGCAGGATAAAAGTGGAGGAACCAGTGTTTCAAGCCACTGTCCATTTTTTAAACCATATTTGTTACTATGTTGGTTTCCCTACAGTGATCAACTTCTTGTAAGGGCAAAAGCCACTTAAGCAGCTTATGCAGTAGTTTATTGCCTTTCTTCTATCCCAAAGTCCACATGATTATTGAGGGGGGAAAATGGTAAATATGCAACCAAGTGCTAAATGTGTCATAATAGTGACTTAGTGGGTTTAAGTGCACTTACATGATCACAGGGCTTGCAGATATTTCATAAGATTAGGTGTCGTCATATCTGTGGAGCTACTTCGTTTACACACAGTAGGAAACTGAAATAAAGCCATAACTTAGGCTCCCAATGAGCCTAGTGAGGTGTCATCCTCACTGGAGGAAATATGTCAAGGTTAAAAGTCACCAAAAGTCCATTTGTTCTTGTGAGCCTCTTTTGGGGGGGGAGGATGGGGAGAGGAACTGTGCACACATGCAATCTCATCTCTTTGGCAAATGTTCATAGTGAGGAGATAGATTGCTGAAGCCTTCTGTTGCAAAGTCCATGCTTTTCAATTTTTCCCCTCTTTTTTTTTTTTTTTTGGATGAGGAAGGGAGATGAAGGTACAGAATGTGGCCGGTTTATGCTTACGAGATAACAGGAATTGCTTCAGCAGCTCCATTGGCTTAGCCCTTTTTTAATATGCAATACTTACCAGAATTTTGGTCACTTTGTTTAGTAAGGTGAACTTTGCTGGGTCATTTCTGTAATTAACACTCTCACTGCAACATGGCATTGTCTGTAGGCTCTTCAAAATCTGCTTTTCACTGGCTGAAGAAATCTCCCAGAATAGAATACTGTCTCCTTGCTTAGAAAGACAGCATAACCAAAATATTAAAATTTGTAAGCTGCAGACTTAATCACAAAAAAAAGTAAGCAAGGAAATTATTATTTTTTAATTTCTAAAAACACATGTAACTGATTCTCCTCTTATCTTGCAGGTACTCTCAGTGTGGAAGGACCAGTTAGGAGACTGAGCAAAGCCATTGCTACAGAATGCGAACAACTGCGTCTTTTTCCTGATTGCATTACTGGGAAAATGCAAAAGAGAAACACCAAAATCTAAGATTTACAAAGTTACACCAGGAACAAGGTATAACAACAACCTAGTCGCATAAGAAGAAATTGAGAGACAAGGTCCTTGTTAAAAAGATAAGTGAATAGTTTCCAGCATCAACAATTCTTATGCAGGTGCAGATTGTGTAAAGAGTAATGAGGTAGTCCTTGAGTAACAGCCTGTGTAGTATAGCACTGAACACATAAAATGGTAAATAAAAGGACACAGCAGACAGAGGATAACGGTGCGTGCATTTTTATAGACTATTTTCACAGATTTCACTTTAGCTTTAGTTAGCACTTGCTGTGCCAAGCTGCACTAGGTACCAGAAAGTTGTTTTTTTTTGGTGTGTGTTTTTTTTTTTTTTTTTTCCCCTAGTTGACAGAAGGTTGGATAGTACTGTTCTTAAACATTTCCTTATATACATTTCCAAAGTTAGTTAAGTTCTTTGTTTCTTTAGGCACTGGTTGTCCACTTAGTCATAAGGGAGTAAGAACTGGCAGCATTGCCAGAAAAATTTTTGTGAAGAATAAAACAAGCAATACACCGGATCAAATACAATGCAAACAAACAAGCACATACTGTGATTAACATTTAAATTAACATTTAATTAAAAAAAAAAAACTTAGTCCATGCGATCCATATAGATAATCTAGCACTACATAACAAATAAAAATTTGTAGACACCTAACCTCAGAAGTTTAATGGGCTTCTATAAAGCCTTGTAATGTATCTGCATATCATGTTCAGAAGCATTTCTGTAAGCAAAAAACACCCTGTATGTTAGTAGCAAATTGACTCCCACAATGGCCTCCTCTGAATGCATCTGAATAAATACAGTTTTCCTAATGTTAGCCTTCCT
The DNA here is from genome assembly GCF_059628265.1 of Tinamus guttatus. Taxonomy (NCBI): domain Eukaryota; kingdom Metazoa; phylum Chordata; class Aves; order Tinamiformes; family Tinamidae; genus Tinamus; species Tinamus guttatus. The sequence goes on along the minus strand of NW_028288822.1, from coordinate 1,093,914 downwards.
AATATCTTGTGACATGGCAGTACCAAAGTGTGATTGATTACCAGTTGTGGGGTTCAGCTGAAGCCAACTGGCAGCAAAAGTCCAAATCCCAACAAAGTCCTTCTTTTTAATTAAAAAGACAAAAGGTAGTGTAGAAAACAAAGTAGAGCACAAATTTGCTTAAACTACTTGTAGCATTAGAGGAGATATCCTCCTGCCTTCCAAAGACTTGTTCAAAATCTACAGTGGCTAAGAAAATATCTGATATTTCTGTGAAGAGCCCATAGTCTCTGGGACTTGCTTCCTAGGTAATATCAGGAGAAGATATACGAGGATTCCCAGAATCTGTTTGCAACTTGTAACCTTTTATAAGCAATCTCACTGGTTCTGACTATGGTTCCAGTGTGTCAGATACCTTGTCATCATCTGCCATGGTTCAGCAGTATTTTTGACATAGGTACAGTCAACTTGAGCAAGTCATTCAGAATTAGAGAATTATACATTTCTTGTGGTTAATGCAGCCAGCCTGTCTTCTGGGTGGGTAAATTATGAGCATATGGCTACCAGCACAATCTGGAAGCATCTCTAAAAGCCAATTTTCCTTTCAGGAAAATTTGTTATGCTAGATTATGAAGACGAGCCATATGTGGGGAGAGACAGTCGTATTCTTTTGGAAGTAATAGCATCTTGTGTCATGAAAGGTATGAATTTATTTTGTATATAATAAATACATTAAAGTATTTAATGGTTCAAATGACAAGTGGAAAGAAAAGGAATGTAAGTATTTTGTTGTGGTTCTGTTTCTTTGACCTTATATATTAGTCTGATGCTTGAGGCTAAATCCAGGTATTCTACTTCACTTATAAAAAGCAGCTGTAAAGTTGGTAAAGAGGAAGATATAATTGTCACTGAAAGATGCTAGAATAGGTAAGCCTGCCCCTTTACATTTTACAGGAAACATTTTCATAAGGGATAATATCAACCAGTTCTCTAATTCCAATTAATTTTTCATTTTATTTATATATCAGAACATTAAGCTTTATACAGTTATAAAAGAGCAAACAAAACAAAATAAAATGCTATTTAAACAAAATGCTCCATTGCATGTGGTCTCTTGGAAGAGACTTAGAGGAAAAGAGCACCATACCTGTAGTGGGTGGCAGTGATGCTAGTCTGTGGTCAGGTGCACCTACACTGAGAATGGCAGCACTGCTCAGTGTGTATCCACGGGCAGGATTGTGCTTGCCAGGCCAGGCTGAGCCACCAAGGAGAAGGAGGGACAGTGGGAAAGGATTTAAGTTCTTTAAAGCTCACCTTCCTTTAAATTTTACTTTCTGTGGCCCATTTCTTGAAAATTTTTATATGTTAATAGTAGTAAATGTGTTAGACTGAAACACGTAGAATTGCAATTCTGCAATTCTTTCATTGTTAAAACCTGTTGAAAGTGAGTGTATAATACAAATCAGAATAGCAGCCTTTGACCTGTGTTTTCTACTTACCTAGCAAAGGTGTTTATGACTAATTAAAGCACAAGATGCTGGAAAATCAGGCTCAGTGCATATGCATTCATATTCTATCTCTTTTCATCCCAAACTCTTTCCATTTCAATTTGATTAATGACCAGAGCAAGGCTGAAACTAAATGGGAAATTCACCTTCCAAGGAAGCAATTCAGTATATTGTAAATATAAGTTTGTTAGAATTGGAAGCTGAGGGTCATTAAACAGAAGCAGCCCATAAAAAGGCAGAATGAGAAAGCTTGTCTGTAACACAAGTAAGAGTTTGGAGACCTTCCTGCTGTTGATGCCTGTTTTCAATGCACTTTTGGCAGCAGTGATCTCCAGAGATTTTTTTTTTTTTTTTTTGCCTGCAATGGTAATAGCAGCCATACATGCAATTATAGTAAGACTTTGGGCTAAATCCCTGGTTATGTAGACAGTGCAAAATGTGTATGCAAATTCAGACATAAAGCTGGTGCTATTGAAAATGAGACCAACCTGTTTTTTCTCTGTTCCAGTGCTTCTATGGCTGCAAAAAAGGTGAAATACAATACAAAAATTTCTACTTTGTGCATGAGTTCCTTCTGCTTGGAGATCGTGTTGGTGCCACTTTGGAGGACCATTACACTACAGTAGGCTCACTTCACACAACTGTTTGGCAGGGAGATTTCAAACATAACTGTGCTCTTTGCTCATGAGCCTAATAAAGTAAATAAAGGACCAATTAATATGCAGAAAAAAATAGAGTAATATAGGCTGCAGTCTGCATTCAATAACATCAAATCTGTGCACTGCTGAATTTCCTAGCAGTAAAAGTTTGATCTGTATTGGCGTGAGCACAAGACTGCATTTTTATCAAATTAGCCAGAGCATATGTTAGTGTTTATTCAGACTTATGCCAGCTTTCTGTCAGTTTGGGGAGGATAAATTATACCTGATCCAGCATAATGTTAGAGTGGTACAAACAGATATCTCATCTGATAGGAACTCTCCTGGTACAAAATTATTTCTTAAAGGTATTTCCTATCTCACAGAATGATGGCTACCTTAATATGCTATAGACCCTACAGAGTCCTCAGACAAATCTTTTTCAAGTTGGCGCATGTCTATATCTGATTAGCTGTAAACAGCCTGACAGTTTTTCCTCAGAGCGCAAGAAGGGGAGAGTTACAAATTCAAATTCCATTTTACACCTTAGGCAAATACAGAAATTCTTCAGAATATAGTTTGTATAGAAATCCCAAGTGTGCTCCTGCATAAATGTAAATAAGGAGATGGGAAAAAAATAAGCCGCAATAATTATTAGAATGTAATTCTTGAAATTATGGGATTAGGTTCAAGCTTGTGTTATAAAAGAGGAAGTTTTGTGCTTCCCTCCATGTGCCTTTTTTAACTATGCATTTACTGTGCCATTTTATGGGGTCTTTCATTCTGAAGATGAATTGTCATGTCACTAGTTAGTAGAGGTGAAAACAGTAAACAGTATTACATTGTGAACCAGGTACTTTTTTGAAATTTCTTCCCAAGTCTAAGGGCCAAACCCATTAGCAGGGGAATAGAGGTTCTGTCAGCTTTGATACAAGATTGGCTTAAATGGGAGCATGCCGGACCACCCCATGGAACTATTGTAACTGAAAAATAGCAAGAATTGTGAAAACTGGTGCTGCCACTGAAAAAAATTCTCTCCGAATTAGAGCATCTCAAGGCAAGTGGAACTGGGTGCCTGCAGTGAACTTGACAAAGGGGGATGAGCACGTCGGGTAAACGGCAAGGAGGATTGTTTGAGACAGACTCAAGGTAAGAGCGTATCTATACCTCCATCCCATGGAAGGTATTCTAAAATATACTGTGTCTTCTGGGGGAATGTAGGGTTGTGAGTCAGCTTATACAGGTATAGCTGCATCTCTACCAAGCAGGTGCTGGTGTAAGAACATAATAAAAATGTTCTCCTAACTGGCAGAATTAGGCTAAAAAATTTCATGGGTAAAAGAACCCTAGAAAGTGGAACCATCAATGAATATCATCTCTGTCTCATGTAAACATGGTATTTTCAGTGCAGTTTCCTGTGGAGGACTTTTGTCAGTGCACCACTATTCAATCCATACAAAGCACTCGCATCATGTACTCTAGACACAGGCTTGAGCTCATGACTGTTCAGATATAATCTCTGCTAGCAGTGCTATTCTAACTGCAATCCTATTGTCATGTATGCAAGTACTGTCTGTACAGAAGAAGAGAACTTAAAACCTGCTTTTGGATTGAATATGGTGAAAAGTGATGCTTTGTAAAAGTCTGACAATAGAAAATATATTGAAGGAAATTTGATAAAATACACTAAATTAAGCTGTGATGATACATAGCTGTTTGATGTATATGCAGATATTAATTCCAAAATGTGGTTTGTGTATATGACTTCAACCTGCACGGGGAGTAACAGTCACCCAGTAAGTGAGTAAAGTCCACTTGGCTCTGAGCGGGTCCGGCTGCCCAGCAACTGTCATGGTAGGATCCTTCTTCTAGGCAGGCTCTTTTGGATGCTCAAAGGCTCAAGAGACTCAGACAACTTCACAAATCCTAAAATAAAGAAACTGCTGAAAACTACTGAGTAGATTTGGCTAAAATGTTCACGGGAAGGTCTGATCTTGAATCATAGGGCTTGTTGATTTGCAGTAAACCAGATGGTAAGGAAAAGTGTGTTTGCAGTTTCTTCTGATGCAATTTCTTATGAAGTAACAGCAAATTAGTATAATTCTTAACTATTAAGATATCAGTCATCTCATCCTTTACTTTGTTATGATATACATGTATCTATACCTACGTGGAATTAATTTCTGATGGTCCCCCAGCTGCCCTCCAGGTACCTTCCATACTTGCCTCTGCCAGCTGACTTGGTTTGCTGCTTTGATGTTGCAGTGATTGGATTAAATGTTAAAGTGCTAGTTTGCAGTGAGGTTTGCTAGCTCTGTGTATGTACATTCTAGGACTTGGCATTTTTGCTCTTCTTTGTGGTTTATGCAACTGTTGTGTTGAAATTCTAAGTCTTTCTGCTCTATGGAAGAAACAAAAGAACAAGAAAGCCCAAAACTCAAACACTGAAACAATGTGAGAGAATTAATGAGTTGATCAATAACCATCAGGCTCACAAGCAGGCCATCCTGTGGGACCACTTGAAAGCAAAAGGCGTGAGTACACCCAAAAGGAAGAGAACTGACAGGTGCTGGCTTTCCAGCAGGGCTGAAAACAAGTAGGACATTTTGAAAAGACATTGTCAGCTTGCTATCTGGTTTGGACAGGGGCAAGAGGAAGATGCTAGGTATAAACCATGTCTTCAGGAGCTCTTCTGCACACAGAAAGTTGTGTCTCCGAGTTGGGTGTAGCCTGGCACCCCTCCTCATTCCTGCTTACCTCATCCCACAGTATCCCTATTGATCACTAATCTTCTGCCCATGAAATAGTGTGGTTGTAAGCTGTGCTGTAAAAGAGTCTGTTCAGAACCATTGCACTCAATGTGATTATTAAGTTATTGGTGTAACACGTTGTTTTGTACACATAGTATTTATTTTTACTCTTGGAATTGGTGCTGTTGACTTGAGATGTGAGACAGTTTGTATGAATGCTACTTCTCTATTCAAGTTACTGTCATGCTTACGTGTTCCGCTGTTCTGTATGCTCTCGTGGCAATCATCATGGCCTCCAGAGTGCATGCCCTGTCATCCAAATATGTAAGTAAAAGCATTGTGTGCACAGAAGAAATAATTCATTATTGCATAGTAATACTTATAAAACCTTACTAATGCCTTTTTTTTACCAGTAAAAATCTTTTTAGACATAAATCTTGTTTAAAAAAAAACCTTACATTGCACCAGTAAGACAAAATGAAGAGACACATTTTACACATCATCATTTATAATTATGTATAATTGTTATGATTCCTATACTGTTAACTCACAGTGGACCTAAATCTCATTACACAGAAATGATAATGGCGCATCTAATTTAGGATTTGCTCACAGGTGATAGAAACTTCAAAACAAAGAAGGCTTTACAAAGGCTCTAATATTGCAAGGCAGAACCATCTTCTTCTGAATTCTTGAATGGCTCTTTGCAGCCTTCCATCCTTTCACAACGCAAATACAAAGTTTTCTTGTAAATAAGAATATTTTTTCCTGTTTGTTTATTTTTGGCATCACAAATCCATGCCTTTACCTTAAATAATTCCTGAATTGCTGTTAGTAAAGATACTGCTTTCTCTGTCTCAGCCTTTATGTTTACTCTTGATTTATATGAGCAGAGCTTTAAACAAGTGAGAACATGCCCTGTTCTCAAGTCTCAAAGTGTATGAGAAGACAGGAGGGAAAAGACATGCAATCTCTATGTTCGGAAAGAGCCCAAAAAATCAAAATCAACAAAGTCTTTTGCTGTAAATAGGTCAAGGTTGGCATATACCTCAGAAGAATCCAAATTTGATGTTTTATTTTCCTGTAGACTGCAGTGAGAATCCCAATACCTCATTCAGGGGCTAAAAACACTTTTTCTGCAGTCCCTAGAGAAGGGCAAGCAAGCTCCCTCGCAGATACTGGCCAAGAATTACTGGTGCCTCAAATAAGCGCAGTACATAAAATCATGCACCATGTCCTTGGAACTAGCCAACATGCAGGATGTGTGTGTTTCAGTGCCAAGATGGACACAGGGAAGGTTTTGTTCCATGCACGCTTTTCTCAGCAGCAGCCTGTTTTAAAGCCTTCCTAGGACCCACCTGTTCTGCCAGCTGCTCGTTCGGGACATCCTTTCAGCTGCGTCAGAAAGGCTGTGTGGGTGTTTGGGAACTGAATCAGGCAACAGCGCCTGTGTAGTTCCCTGAGCCTGGTTCTCAGTGTGGCCTTACAAGCAGTTGTGTTGGTGGAAGTCACATGAGTGTCAAGGGAGCAGGACAGGCAGGAAGGAGGAGGTTGGCAGAAGTGAAGTGCCTTAAGGCAGTATCACTGTCCAGACTTTGGGCTCTGTGGTGCTGCTGCTGACAGCCGAGCTAAGTGTTTGCAGTTGCTCGGAGCCCAGCGTCTGTTGTATAGTCAACCTTTGCAATGCTGACATATCCACAGATACATCCATATCAGTTTGCTCATCAGCAGCAATAAGCTAAAGGTTAAATTAAAAGAACTTGGCTGTCAGCTCTGCACTGTGCATACCCACTAACTTAATTGCTAGTCGTCTTGCAACATTTTCTCTCAGTCCTGGAGATCTCCGCAGTTCAGTGGCGAAGAGTGTCCAGAGTGGCTTTATGGGTTCTATTTCATGGTACATCTAGTCCAGAATAACCATATGCAGCCCGTGAGAAGGTCTGATTCTGCACTATCCCAAACGATACCTCATCACTGGCACTATCAGATCAATAGTCATTCTGTACAAGGAGAGTAGATTCCCTTTGAGAATTTTGGACAATCTGATGGAAGACTAATACTGGGCAGAGGAAGGACTGAGGGGGAAGATCACTGGCCTGAGGTGAAGGGATTGGCAAAAGTGGAGCTACTTTGATCTAATTCTTTAGAGAGGATACTGCTACAAAAACACTTGGAAAGAGATCCTTCATAACCTTGACAAACTGTTTAGGAGGAATTTCCTGTTCCTCTTTTAAACCCAATACTGCTGAGTTTGCAAAGCAAAAGCCCTTCGGAGTTGTGGGTCACAATCTGAATTAGCAGGGTGTTGGAAGCTGAAGTTCTTTTTTTTTTAATGTTAATTTTAGCCTGCTACTGATGTCACACATGATGTACAGCAGGAATCATTTTACTGAAGTTACATATTTTAATTCTCCACTGTTTTATCCCTTAAGAATCTGTTCATACCTATGTACAATACATATGAAATGTTACTACATCAAGTTACCACGTTTTATACCCACTTGACAATCATTTTGCGCTGATGTAAATTACTGCCATGTGAGGCATCAGAGAATAAAATTACACTATGATAAAAGTCTTGTGTCAGAATCTGATCCCATATAAGTGTTTTGAACAGTTGTGTTAATGGAACATTACAAAGCTGAAAAATCATTAGCAGTCCTGCCAATGCTTTAAGGTTTTAAGGTCCTATTTTCTATTTCCCTGTAGTCCCTTTATGCTACTCCATTAGTTTAAAAGGGCCATAAAGAGAGCACATGTAGCCACTTGGGAATGTTTTCAGTTCTGTGTTGCTCTTGCCTTTGGCACAGCAGCTATGTTAGGTTGTGGCTGAGGAGACGGGGTCATGGCTGGCCTGTCTCCGTGTCACAGCTATTCTTGGTTGCTGGAACAGCTCCTAGGGGCCCCAGGCTGCCAATTGTACTAAAATTGTTGGTAGCCTTAAGACTGTTCAAGGAGCAATTAGCTACCAAATATGGGTAATTGTGACAGAGCCAAGTTAATAGTGCTTGTGTCTGAACAGACTAATTAACAGCTGCACACATGAGAACAAAAGGTAAATGCTTCTTCTAAGGAAAAGAATTATTAAATGAGAAAATTTGATCTAGTATTAAATCTTTTTTCCTTCAAGTGTTTTTTTTTTCCTTAGCAGTTTTTGATAATTAAACCTGGAAAACAAAGCACAACTAGATTTTTAAGCATTTTCACTATAGAAGTCTTCATACCGTATCTTCAATTTCATAAATGCTCTTCGATATTTTTAGAGGAAGGTTGTTACATGCAGGAACAGTTTTAAAGTAATTCTTGTCTATGAAAAAACAGGAGTTCTATTTCTGTTATCGGAGATATTCTGATTTAAAGAAGCCTACCTGGAGGCAAAGTATCATGGCTGCCTAAGGCCTTTTTCTCCCCCTATGCAAAATGAGGTGGGGAGGGAGAATAATTCTTCGGATTCTGAACATGATTGGAGTCTTTACCCATCAGCATAGCTGTGTTGTCATAATTTGTAATAATTGGATTTTAGTGATAGCTGCTAATTTCTGTGCTGTTCTCTGTCTTTCTCCTCCCTGATCCTGCTGGATTGAGGGGTAATCTTGAATTTAAGATTATACTGATAGTATTCTCTGAAATACACAAATTATCCCATAAAATACAGAAGAACTGCATCAGACTTGTTAGCTGTTTGTGACCACAGTTGGTGGCCAAATATAGAGTCAAAATCTGTCCATTAATCTTTATTTTACTAAGAGGATAAACAAAAAAGCTGTAATACGTAAAAAGTAACCAATTTCTTTCCTAACTGCAAAGGAGAACAAGAAGGGGCAAGCAGACATGCTGTCTTGATCTATCTGGAGAACAGAGAACTGTGAACTTAAACATGTGTGCACACCCTGCAAAGTTCAAATCGGAATGAATTCCAGACATTTTACAGCCAGGATTTGCTAAATGCAGGTGTTACCTCATTGCAGCACTTGCAGTTCTTTTTTTAATGGACACCTTCTGAGAGCAGCTCATGTAGCCTACTCAGCCTGTTTAAATATCTTCTAACCCTCTATTGTGAAAGTGGATTAAATTTAGCACATCACAACTGTACTTTCTCTAAAACAAACAAACAAAAAACTCTCAAAGATCTGCTATTGAATGAATCAATGAAGACTCTAAACATAAGGGGGTAGTATATAATTATCTATTCAGTCTAGATCAGGTGATCAGCAGAGGTCATGGCTAATCCTTGCTTACACCTGCTGTCCCCTCGCTGTTGTTGTGTGCTTGGGAATTCAAGTAAGAGAGATCCTCTGTGTTGATGTAAGAGCTGCCATGGTAAGGTGAGGGCATGATAGCTGGTTCTCTTGCTCTTTGAACTGAATGTTCTGGTGACCTGACTGGCAAATCATAAAAAGATGCCTAGATAAAGAGCAGTAGTGACACAGGTCTAGCAAGGTAGTCCAATTTGAGATAGTCTTTGGTTGCTTTAACTTGTTTTAAGACTGAGGATCAAAGTTCTGTGCATGACGTGGAAAGACGGCAAAAGGCTGATGACATGAGATTTCAAGAGATGCTTATTTACAAAGTCTTTATGCTACTAGTATATATTTTGGGCTGCTTTGTAATAAGGATTAGAAATATCTTAAAACTGAAAGGCAGACATAGGATCCCAAAGGAGGAAATAAGTCAAAATTGCTCCATGGCCTCACCACTGGTTTGTACAATCCAAAAAAAAAAAAAAGCTCCAAGATAGGAATGGTGAAATGTCTGTACTTTTTCAAAACGTTTGAGATGATGATGATGTGGCATGCGTCTCCCTGACCTGACCTGAAGGCTTTCTGGCAAGGGAAGTGAAAATGCAATTGTATAAACTGCATTTTAGAAATACCTGTAATTGTTCATCGCAATTCACGTGCTTTTACAGCCTCCATATGCATACTACTTTCTGGTAGGAACTGTAGGCTTGATGAAGTAGATTAATGTGTGACACATGCAGCTTTCCATGTGTTCAGACCAGACGCTAAAAGTTCTGCAAGGCAGCTTCTGTGGTTTGTTGGGATTTTCTGCATTTTTAGTTGATGGTGATTAGCAACTCGCATGTAAGAATTTTTGATTAGTTTTTGTTTTTCCCTATATTCCTGTATTTCCTGTGCATACAATTTGCCATTATGCCATTAAGTTTTTTTTTTTTTTCTGTGTGTGTGTGTGTGTTAAAGAATTAGAGTGTCTCTGGCCAAAGAAGGAATTAGCTCAGAGTTCTTGCACCCCTGATCAAGGGCTGCTACCTGTCTGTAAGTGGGTGAGTGTTATCACCATGGTGTTCTCCTCTGGATCACATTAACAGGAAAATCACCTGCCCTAGCTAGCATGGCAGCAGCTAAGTAGATGGAAGAGACTGCCTGCAATCCTGTACTTAGGTTTCCCTAGAGCAAGTACCATTGGCAAGTACCTGCTAGCCTAACAGCTTCTGGCAGTTTCCTGATCGGCTCACCAGTTCTTTTAATTTCATTTTGAGGCGTGCTGGCACCCACTGTATCAAGAGCTTAAGTGTGAAAGCAGATCTCTGGATTTCAGACTCATTGACACCGTATTAATATCTAATGTTGAAGCTGTCTAGGTCCCCTGTACAGCTGGCGCTTGGAGTTTCTGCCACATCTCTGACCTGGCCAGGTGCAAAGCAGCTTTGTTCAGGGGACCCAAGGGCTGTGCTGTGGCATGGTGCTGTTTTCTGGCATGATGCCGTTTTCTGGCATGATGCCGGGGCGTGGGAGGGGCAGGAACTTGTAGCTAGAGCTGGAGCAGAGGACAAGAAAGCTTCTTTCCCTGGCTGTGCAAATTTATATTAGATTAAGCTGATTGTGAAACCACATTGTCAATCTTCAGGCATTTCTGTGGAGAAAAGTTTAAATAAAAAGACATTGCCACAACAGTAAATGCTACACAGTAGTGCTATATTTAGAAATCACTGAACTCCTTCATTCAAGAACAGTACATGCTGAAAAAAGAGATCTTAGTATGCTTTTCCTTTCTGTTTGTACTATGAGATTTGCAATTTGTGCTAGACTGCTATTTGCCTTTTTCATTATCCTACACCAGGAATCTACACCTTTGCTATGCAACCGTGGTATCCATTTCCATTAACCTTTGCTCATGACTAAGCTCTTTACACAAGTCACAAGTGCAGGACTATTCTCCATATTTTCAAAATCATCATTATCTCTGAGTTCATCTACAGGCTGTGGATCATGGGTAAAGAAGCTGTATAATGGTTCACAAAGTTAGTGTTCTTTGCAGCTCCTTTGCTTCTTTTCAAGGTATCCATTCTCTCACTAGGGTTGTGTCAGATGCATAGTGAGGCTGGATTCGTGGCGTGCAATCTGTACTCACAAGTGGTGAGAGACTCATTTCTGAGGGAAAAATACCTTTTGTTAACACCTTTTCACATCTCATTTTTATAAGTTTAAATGAAATAATTCATAGAAATACGTACCTCATTGTAGAGCAGTGAAGATCAGAATCTGGCATGGATGGCTCTGACATAGGTACATGGAGTCTTAGGACTCTGAAGATGGCAAAATAGGGATGGGGCTACCTCTGGAACAGGACTCACTTCATTGTGCTGGCCTGTGACCTTCATTGGTCAGTTTAGAATGTGCATATGTTAGTGGAAAGAAGTCTGTTGTTATCAGCTTCTTGCTTGGGATTTGATTATACATAAATAAAAGCAGGTGTTCCCCAAGGTAGAAGGATTGTCAATATTTTTATCCGTAGCCCTGGAATTGCAAATTATCTTTTTTCCTTTCAAATTCTTTCTTCCTTTATATTTGCATGGATATTTGTTTTTGGTGAACAAGGGCTGCGCATGTGGTACCAGAAATTAAACCCTGAAATGAGTAGAAAAAGGTTAGAGAACCTACATGAAAACATGCGCCGATAGTCTTCATGCCTTTAAAAAGCTAAGCTGAAATCAACACTCTGAAATGTCAGGAGATAAGCAATACCAGTCAGCAGGAGTGTATGCAAGCACTCTGGAGATGCAGAAAATCATTTGGCATCAGGTTTAGACATTTCAAATATCAGAGCTGAGGAATGTAGAGTGCTGTAATCTTGTTACTTCTTCGGAGTGGCAGACCTGGATGTCCCAAGAGAAATCAAAGCCAATTTTCTAAAATTTAAGAAGATACTGTGTTTTTTGTGTGTGTCTGTGTGTCAAAGAATGTACAAGATGTTAATGGCATGGGAGGAATTCATCCTGAATGTCGTATGTCCCCCGCACTCGCGTTGTTAGCATCAAGCCACGCGCAGCCCGGGCAGCCGCACAGTACGTGCAGGGGCATCGTGCAGAGCAGGTGGGAATCCGCAGGCCCCAGCACAGACAAACCACGGGGGCTTGGTAGCGTTTTTCTTCTGATATTTGCCTTCAGTAGGACAGATGGGCTATTACACTTTCAGGTGTACAGTACCAGGAACAGATTGGTAACCAATCTGAATGATTTTAGTAGTACATCCAACGAAAATAAAGCAAGTTACTGAACAATCTGCGAGTGAAGAGTTTCAGGGCTTTGAATCAGCTTTGTCCTTTGTAGATCCAGCAACTGATTTCTTGACAGATTTTTCATTAGAAGAAATATTATAGGTATAGATATTTATTCAGTATTTCCTAACTAGAGTAGGTTGTAAAGTTTGACATAGTGGTGGAATAGTAAGATTGCCTTGCAACTTCCTGTCTTTCGGGTTGTGAACAGATATGCTACTTATAACAGCAAACAATTCCTTATTTGGTGTCTTGTCTAGAATATTAACTCCTTAGATGTCCTGTCCCAAGGAGGATCACTCCTAAACTGAGCGTATCTCTTTAAGTAGCTGGAATTGTAACATGTAATTTCAAAGCACCTTTAAAATCCGTGTGAGCCAGTCCACCATTATATATCCAGTATCACATGTGGGTTTGAGGCTTCGCAGACCAGGAAGGTCAATGATTCACTTGATGTAGGTGGTTAGGTTAGGTGGTTACCTGGCTCTGTCTACATCACCCTCTATAATATTAGGGTGCTACCCCACCCAGTTGCAGTTCCAGCTTGGAGCTGGCAACTTGTGGGCCTGGAAGGGAGCCTGTGACCTCCTCTCTGTACGGTGCAAGATTCTCAGGGCAATAGCTTCTCAGAGGCTTCCTGAAGCGACGCTGGAATGAAAGAATGGCTGTTTGGTTAGTCTAGCGTGATTACAGGCAGGCTAGCACCTACTTCCAGAACAAGGTTAAGAAAATAAAGGAGGTCAGAACAAGCCAGGAATAGCAAGCTGTGCTCAGGGGCTTTGCGGGTGGACGCATTCTTGGCAGAGGTATGAAGCGTTTTGGGAAGTTTGCAGCAGAAAGGTGCAAGCCTGTGACATGACACTGTATGTAGTGGGGAGAACAGGGAGGGGTTCTAGGGAAAGGCAGAGCAGAGCCTGATTTGTTTCAGTTTTGCTACTTTGGCAATGATATATATTGATGCAAAGGCAGTCCCTGCAGCTGCCAGGCCTGTTCCCATCTCTGACTCAGTCATTGAATATTCTTGTAGCCTGACCTCATTCCTGCCAGATCAGTATCTTGGTAATCGCTGCAAAAGCAGAGTAGGAAATGAGAGGGAGAAAGAAGAGCTGCAGTTTTAAGTGCCAACTGCAAGGCTTTTTTGCCAGATGGTATTCCCCCATCTGAGATCAGCACAGCATGTGGCAGCCTGGAGATGCCCTGCCTGCATTTCTAGCCAATCCCCAGTGGCAGGCACTGTGGTTACTCTACTGGTAACAAGTGTCATTCTGTCCTAGACCATGGCCTTTCCGATGGCCACAACCAGTTCGTCTGCATCTGCTCCTCACTAGAATGGCATTAAAGCACATGCATAGCTCTAAATATGGCTGCTAAGTTAAGTGTATTTTGTGCACTGTATCAGGCTTTGGTTGCTTTAAAAAAAATAACTGGAATGTACAGAATATAGTAGAAAGCAAAAAGATACTGAGGAAATATGGAATGACTTTTCTGCACATGCTATTTTATTCACAGAGTTCCTGGTGTACAGTGTTAAGTGAGTCAGGATAGCTGAGACTTAGCTGTAGGCTTTCTTCTGTATTCCCAGTGGTGCTCCAGAAGCAAACTCTCACATGCAGTTAAATAGTCAGAGGACATTCACTCACTGACTTCGTAGTATAAAATCAAAGAAATTGAGACATGCAGAATAACCTCAGCTGTAGTTGTCTTGTGCCATTCTAAATAGTCTGAGGCAGAATAGGGTGATGGCAGTGGGATAAAATGATAAAACCATGCAGTTCACATTTAGGTCCTGTCACTGAGTTTTTCTACAGAGAGGGAATTAAGTGGCCATCTCAGTTGCTGTCACTGCCCACAGATTTGGAACAGCAATAAAAAGGAAGTTAATACTTATATATTATTTGATGATCATACATTTACTTAATGCCGGGGTTGTTTTACACTTTTATGTGCAGAATAATTCACATTTTCATATGATTATTATTCCAGAAAATGGTAATATCTTTAAAGCAAATACTTTCCTAATTTATTCCTAAAAAATGTGCATATTTAAACTAGCATACTTTTAAAAAAATCAGTCTCTTAAAGATCTTTCTTATCACTCTAATTCATTTCCAAAGCATGCTTTAACTAATTGTGTTGGGAAGTAAGGATTGAATAAATAGCAGACACTAAATCTCTTTTTGTCCCTTGCTTTTTAGGCTCAGAATTTTTCTACAGAAAATTCCTGTGGCTGCCCAGAAGGGAAAGTCCTTCCCAATTGCTCACCTAATTATGCATCTTGTCTGCGATCTCAAAATATCCACTGGCTCTGTAAGTCCATCCAGTGGCAGCATGTGGGAACTGCATATTTCAAAAGGTAAATTCTAATTTCTTGCTAATTGCCGTTGCACTTACGGAAGAGGGTAGTTAAGGCTATAACTAGAAATAAGCATGAACCAAAATGCACATTTGGAATACTCATCCTTTGGCAGTAGACAACTCTGTAAAGCAGCTTTTGAATAATGCTGAAAATTGATTTGCTATTGCAAGAACAGAAACAAGATAAAAGTTACTGATAATTTATTCATATTCAGATGAACTACTTACTGGAACGAGGGAGAGAAACGTGGTAAGTGGAAACCTTTAACTTATTTTCCTTGTGAAACTGAGGCAACTGGGGTCAGTGTGGATGCAAGCTCTTACGAAAATAGATCTCAGCGTGCTCGTGTTTCTGGTAAAGCAAACCTATTTGAAGTTACATCTTCTGAACATTAAATATAATGTTTGTTGTTAAATGACATAAATACTATAAAAATTAATGCAAAAACTGAATGCAAGTTTTATACAGTGTGTTTCAGAAATCATACTTTATGTGTAAACTATTTCCAGAAAATCTACATAAGTTCTGTATTTGAATCTTAATGGTAGGTTAAATTAAATCAGAGTAGCTGATTATTTGGGAATCTACAATTAGATGCAGCATTTTCCTTTGGTTTTGGAAGCAATTTGGACCTCCGTGCCTTGAACCTGGCTCCTAACATTGCTGCTATTGTTGCTGGCAGCGCTGGATTTGTAACTAGGAAGAATTCAAATGTGATACTTCTACTAGTCAGAGAAAATCCATTTGCTAAAAGCCTTTTAATTTACTGTTCTTGACAAGTGCGGGCTTCTAAAATCTCCAGCATCATTATTTGCTTTTTTTTTTCTTCTCATGAAAGTAAATGTAGCTTTAATTTTGCCTTCTAGAGTGAATACATATTGATACAGTGTATAATTATGTGATAGTCTATTATTTACTGATGGGTGCCCTGCTTCAGTTACTGCATAAGTTGGGAGTGGATAAAGAAAGAAGGACATGTGTGACACCAGCCTAAATCTAGCTTTTCCTAAATGTACTGTGCTTTATTTTTCAATATACCTAACAGTTGCTGTGGTACAACAGTTGCATTTCAATTCTCTGGTGGTGGTTTTTATAAATTACTTACCTTTGTTTATTGTCCATCTGGAATTGCCACTACTGAGGTAGCTGTGGTTGTAAAGTCTTGCAGCTTCTCTCCAAATAGATACCTGTTTCTAGTAATAACATGTGAAGTTATAATATTACATTTCTTTTTCGGTGCACTGTTTACTACAAAAATAAGAATGTCAAAAGTTTTGTGAATATAATACAGCTCAAATCTCCTGTTTTGCTGTGGAGACTCTACTTTGAAGTTTTGTTTTTTTGTTTTTTAACCAGAGTAACAGCATCCAATTTGCTAGGTACTCTCCAGATCTGAAGACACATTATATTTCAGTTCTATGGGACTTTAAAATAAGATAATAAGGCTGCAAAGGAACACAATTAAAGTACACTTTTAGGAGCATTATGAATTAAACCAAATTAAACCAAGCAAACCAGAAAATGTCCAGCACACCCCTGGAACCCATTCTAGCTGCTTTTGCACTGTTCCAACTTCACAGAGTTGGCTGAAATCTAATGGATTCACTTTCCTCTTCAGGAGTAAGGAGCCGAGTGATACAGAACTGATGAATCAGTTCCCAACTCTCCTTTCCCTCTCAGCTGTGTCTCTCAGCATATTTGGGGTTGTAGCATAACATAGGTTTCCTTAAGAGTTGGCTGTTTCTTTTTTTAGTATTAGGTGCTTGATCAGCATTCAAAGGAAAATTTGGTATTTTTAAATAGCCCTGGTCCTGTCTTTTCTTCTGGGCACAACTGGAGGATCCCTTGGTTGTTTTTTGTTATCAGTTCTTGCCCATGTTAGGATTTTATTATTCATATGTCAGTTATGGCTTTGTCATTTAATGACAGAACCATAAAAGCTCAGCTTCTCAGTACATGGCAATAGCTGCCAATCTCTCCAGAGGTGTCCACTGTATTATTTTTGTTTGCTCTGTTAAATCTATAGGGAATCTATATATTCCCCAAATCATTTATTCTTTGCAATCTAGAAGACAAAGATTAAATAGTATGAGGTCCTGATTTGCTCTGGGCCCCTTACCGAAGATAGGAAGAATAATCAAAATGTGGTAGCCCTTTTCACCAGGCTACAGAAGAGTCTAGTTTTTGACTCTGACAGCTTCCAAGCTTACTGAGTCTGAGCTATATCAATGGTCTAGAATCCTTTTGTTAATAAATAAATCTATTACCCTTGTTTTCTAATCCAAAAACTGCTAATCACAGAACAGTTGAGGTTGGAAGGGGCCTCTGGAGATCTTCTAGTCCAACTCCTGCACTCAAGCAGGGTCAGATTTAAATCTTTTAAATCTTCTCCTATGCATATTAGAGCACAATATAATAAGAACTGTCTAATGGCTTTGCAAAGATTGGTTAACTTATTGCCATTATGTCAGTTAATAGAGTCTTTCAAACTGTAAAGTCATTCTAAAAACGTGTAGGCAGGGGTTTTGATTTTTTTCCCTGTATTTCAGGGAACTGTTTCAATTATATTTTGACAGAGGCTTCTCCAATTAGTGTTTTAGTTATGAGGTTACAAATTGGTTTTGAAAAATTAGTTTTGTGAATATTTGCAGTCCATGTGTTTCTGAAGGAAATGCAGGCTGAGGAGACAGCACAGCACAGATGAGTCACTGCTGGCTCCTGCTCACTCCAGCTTGGGGGTGGCACTGCATGAGGCACTTGCTCCTGCTGGTCTGTGTGCTGTGTAGGCTTGTGCTCTCCGCTTGAATCAACTTCTTGGCAGAGCTGGAGGAATTGTAGGTAAAAGACTCTCTCTCTCCCATGAACCTTGCTCTCCAAACTGTTTCCTGACAAGTGGTTAGTGAAATGGTAGGTAACAAGTGAGCTTCATCTTTTAGTATTTTTTCTGACAATTTCCTAATTTTGTGGTAGTATGAAAAAAGCAGTATACAGAAGCCTGTCAGTCCCTTCACTTTCTCATTTTAAAACTGTACCTGTAAGGATCACAAAGTCCTTCACATTTTTACATCACTGGTTATGTTCCCACCCCTGCTCTGAGGAAGATATACAATATATTCATTTTACGGGTGAAGGAAGTGGGGCAGAGACAGCAATGACTTGCTTCAGGGCACACACTCAAGAGTGGTGGAGGCTCAGTTGTTATAGCTCACATGCCTAGTGAATGCGACAATTCCTCACAGCAGTAGACAGTTACAAGAGACTATTACAAAAAGCAGAGAAGTTATCCAAGTGACTCCTTTGTTGGGACAGGATTTTCAAAACCAGAATTTTTGAGCTTTGGCACCTAGGTGCTATCTGCACCATATTGGAGTGCTTACTAATACATCAGAAGCCTATGGAAGTAAAGCTTGGGATATTTCTCATGTCAGCAGAACCCTGGGACAATCTGAAAGTCTTGCTTAGCTTTGCTTTTTAGCTATTCTCTCTGAAGTAGGTCTCCTACCTAACCACAAGAGAAAAACAATGATATTTAATAGAGAAATCAAACTTAGACACTAAAATGATAACTGTAAACATTTTTACAGGATGTCTTACTCTGTCATTGCCAGAGACAGATGCAGACAATTGTGTTTCATGGATTTAATTCAAGCAAGGATTGTGAACTTATTCAGTACAATTCATTTCCTGGCACTAATTCATTACACAGAAGAGTCTGGGGCATTAAACTACTGTTGGAATATAAATTGCAGTATGCAAGCAGAAAATGTCAGTACGTATCTAAATAGGCAGGTTAGGAAGATAATGAGTATATATAATGCACTAAAGAATAACTAGATGGTGTATTTTCATGGCAAATTCCACAGAAAATAAATTTTAATGGTAAGAATCTATGATATGCATGATTTCCATACAATGATAAATAGTGGCAACAAAGGAGGAATAGCCTCAGTCAGTACACAGAAAATGCATAACTGAGCTAAATTGTTCCACAGCAAAAAGATGTGCAGGCATCAACAATAAA